>NW_013819142.1:0-811 GCF_000517525.1 Limulus polyphemus
AAAAATATTGCAATCTCAGCAAATCATAGAGGGAGGGAGGTTCTTATTTTATATTTAGCTTGTCAATATTTCCAATTCAAACTTCTAATTCATTAGCTACTTATACATGTTGTATGGTGGGAATAATAAAATGGCAACTGAACAATAAGACAACTGGACATGTTATGTGACACACAAAATCGATATTTAACATTTTTTTCTTTACATTTTCTTTTAAATTATAAACTATAAACATTTTGATGCCAATTTCATTGATGTAAGTAGTAAAAATGTTATTTAATAAAATTTTGAAAATAATGCTCCAAAACGCCGTGACACGTGCACTTTAACCTACCCGGGGCAAAATGGTTAAGTTATTTAAGACTAGATTAGGCAAAATACGTAATAAGAATAATATAATTTGATAATGTAATGTGAGCTGCATGTTCTCCGAGTGATTTAAAATTATAATGGTGTGGATAGTAGTGCATTTCAATCGTTTTTTTTCAGTAAAACTTTATAGTTTATCTGTTATTTTCTCTACCCTATCTCAAAACAAGATCGGTCAATTAGACCAACCTCGTAACCACCAAATAAACCTAAATTAACCTTTTTTTATTTCTAAAATGACTTTAAATCGTAACATCGTTAATCCGAAGTAGCTCTAAGTTTGTAACATTATACATCTGTTTATAATAAAATTTTATAGTTTCATTGCTTTTGCATTTAGGAGGTTTTTAGGGATTACACAAAAGGAATTTGAGATGAGGAAAAGTATTTTTAATTTTAACATGAAAATTACTTAGTACACGGACTACTGAAAACAAATACT
>NW_013819143.1:0-466 GCF_000517525.1 Limulus polyphemus
TCTGTGACAAATAACTATTGGGCACAATGGGACCAGTTAAGACTTGAAGATGGTATTCTTCTCCGGAGATGGGAAAGTGACGACCTGGCAAATGGTTATACCAAAAAAGTTAAGGGAAGTTGTGTTGCATCAATCCCATGATACTGTAACAGGAGGAAATCTCAGGGTTAGAAAACATTGAGTCAACTACGACACAGATTTTACTGGATAGGTATGAAACAAGGTGTGGAAGAATGGTGCAGAACATGCAGTACGTTTTGTGCTAAAAGGGGACCTAAGCATAAGGGACATGCTCCAATGAAGTTATATCAAGTTGGTGCACCAATGGAAAGAGTAGCCGTCGACATTGCTGATCCTTTGCCCCAAACTCGTGCTGGAAACAAGTACATTTGTGTGATGGTGGATTATTTCACCAAGTGGCCTGAGGCATATGCAATATCAAATCGGGAAGCTATAACTAGCTTCC
>NW_013819144.1:0-228 GCF_000517525.1 Limulus polyphemus
AAAGACACAAGGAATACAATAAATCAGAGTTATAAGATCTGTTAGCATTGGACAATGATTCAAGACACAAGGAATACAGGAAATATGAGTTATCACATCTGTTCGTATTGTACATTGATTCAAGACACAAGGAATAAAGGAAATCATAGTTGTAAGATCTGTTTAGTACTGGACAATGATTCAAGACAATGAATACAGGAAATCATAGTAGTAAGATCTGTTCGTATT
>NW_013819145.1:0-259 GCF_000517525.1 Limulus polyphemus
GTCAGTAAGAAAAACACAAGATTTAACAATAATATGTCCTGTCAATAAAAAGACACAAGATTTAACAATACTCTGTACTGTCAATAAGAAGACACAAGATTTAACGATACTGTGTACTGTCAAAAAGAAGACACAAGATTTAACGATATTGTGTACTTTCAATAAGAAGACACAAGATTTAACGATACTGTGTACTGTCAATAAGAAGACACGAAGATTTAACAATACTGTGTACTGTCAATAAGAAGACACAAGATTT
>NW_013819146.1:0-810 GCF_000517525.1 Limulus polyphemus
CGTCCTGTTATCAGATCCACAAGCAACCGAAGTTCCCGACCAAACACCAACTTTGCTGGAGTGTATCCAGTAGCGTCATGCTCTGCGGTTCTATAGGCCATCAACAGTGAAGGGAGTAAGACATCCCAGTTATCTTGGCAGCTATTACAAAACTTTGCCAATTCCTGTCCCAGTGTCCAGTTGCACTTTTCTACCATCCCATCAGACTGTAAGTGAAGTAGCGTTGCCCTGGTCTTTTGTATGCCAAAACTTTCAAAAGCATTCATGAAACATAGCTGATTTAAAGTTACGGCCTTGATCCGAAAGCAGTTCGTATGACATACGAAATCTGAAGAAGAAATCACTAATAGCCGAAGCTACAGTTGAAGCTTACTTATTTGGTATTGCATATGCCTCAGGCCACTTGGTGAAATAATCCATCACCACACAAATGTACCTGTTACCAGCGCGAGATTGGGCAATGGACCAGCAATGTCAATGGCTACTGTTTTCATTCGTGCACCAACTTGATATAACTTCATTAGAGCAAGTCCTTTATGCTTGGGTTCCCTTTTAGCACAAGATGTACTGCATGCACTGCACCATTCTTCCACATCTTGCCTCATACTTATTCAGTAAAATCTCTGCTGTAGGTGACTCAATGTCTTCTTAACTCCGAGATGTCCTCCTGTTAAACTATCATGGGTATAACTTTCTGGGTATAACTGTTTGCCAGCAAGCTTCAACTCGTCCTATTTTGCCCAATACTTCTTTGTCACAGGGCTTAGACTAGATACCTTCTCCTAAGCAGGGTGCAACACACTTTCTTTT
>NW_013819147.1:0-467 GCF_000517525.1 Limulus polyphemus
GTACACAGTATCGTTAAATCTTATATCTTCTTATTGAAAGTACACAGTATCGTTAAATCTTGTGTTTTCTTATTGAAAGTACACAGTATCGTTATATCTTGTGTCTTCTTATTGACAGTACACAGTATCGTTAAATCTTGTGTCTTTTTTTGACAGTACACAGTATCGTTAAATCTTGTGTCTTCTTATTGACAGTACACAGTATCGTTAAATCTTGTGTTTTCTTATTGACAGTACACAGTATCGTTAAATCTTGTGTCTTCTTATTGACAGTACACAGTATAGTTAAGTCTTGTGTCTTCTTACTGAGAGTACACAGTATTGTTAAATCTTGTGTCTTCTTATTGACAGTACACAGTATAGTTAAATCTTGGTCTTCTTATTGACAGTACACAGTATCGTTAAGTCTTTTGTGTTCTTATTGATAGTACACAGTATTTCTAAATCTTGTGTCTTATTATTGACAG
>NW_013819148.1:0-470 GCF_000517525.1 Limulus polyphemus
TCTTTATAACATCCAGATAGTTATCAAATATTTCTTAAAAAAAAACTTTAATATTTTATCTGTTATTTTCAGTAATCAATCTCTGTATGGGTTCGGTAGATTTGAACGATCTCATAACACCATAAAAAATTAGGAAAAAAAAAATATATATATATTATGCCTCTTTTATTCTAGAATGAACACAAAAACATACATGTTTATACTAAATAGCTTAAATCTCATAACATTATACATTTATTACTTTTATTATATTGCCCTTTCAGCTGTGCCAGGCTAACAATACAGAAGTTACAATGACGTTGTACATGTGCACTCATGTTACCGTATCAAATAATATAAAACTGACCTTTGGTCTTTACAAAGTGACCTGTCTTGGCTGTGTTTTAGTGGACTAGTATTTTTTTAAATACATTCACATTTTTAATTATTCTACATTATATATGTATATATATATATATATATATAGTATT
>NW_013819149.1:0-851 GCF_000517525.1 Limulus polyphemus
GACGTGTTACTACGTAAAACATCGTACTAAAAACATGTCACTACATAAAACATCGTACTAAAAACATTTCACTGCATGATACATCGTACTAAGGACATGCCACTACATGAAACATTGTTCTAAAGCCATGTCACTACATGAAACATCGTATTAAAGACATGTTACTACATGAAACATCGTACTAAAGACATGTCACAAATGAAAAATCAACTTAAAGACTTGTTACTACATAAAACATCGTACTAACGACATGTCACTGCATGATACATCGTACTAAAGACATGTTACCACATGAAACATTTTACTAAAGCAATGTCACTATATAAAACATCGTACTAAAGACATGTCACTGCATGATACATCGTACTAAGGACATGTCACTACATGATACATCGTTTTAAAACCATATCACTACATGAAACATCGGACTAAAATAATGTCACCACATGAAACATCTTAATAAAGCTATGTCACTACATGTAACATCATACTAAAGACGTCACTACATCCGAAACATCGTACTAAAGACATGCCACTACATGAAACATCGTATTAAATACATGTCACTACATTTAACATTGTATTAATGACACGTCACTACATGAAACATCTTACTAAAGCCATGTCACTACATGTAACATCATACTAAAGACAGGTCACTACATGAAGCATCGTACTAAAGACATGTCACTGCATGATACATCGTACTAAGGACATGTCACAATATGGAACATCAACTTAAAGACATGTTACTACATAAAACATCGTACTAACGACATGTCACTGCATGATACATCGTACCAAGGACGTTTCACTACATGATACATCGTTCTAAATCCAGATCACTACAT
>NW_013819150.1:0-467 GCF_000517525.1 Limulus polyphemus
GCTAGCGCAGATAGCTAGCCCTCGTGTAGCTTTGCGCGAAATTCAAAAACAAAAACAAACAATCATCGGTTTATTTTTAATAAGTTGTTCCTTTCTTTCTTGTGCATTATATGTTACAAACCAGTTTTCAGATTTCAATGAAATTGAGTTGTTATTTTGGTCAGTTGTTTTCGGATGAAAGGAGATTTAAATAAAACGTTTCAAATGTTGTTGTATTTAGTTTATTTAAAATTAGTTTTTATTCTTGTCAATAATTTTATCTTTTTTATCGTTCATCAGAGAGAATTCGAAAAAAAGTCTGATAAGATAATATCCACCAGTCCGTTGTATTCAGATCTGGTAAGATAATATCCACCAGTCCGTTGTATTCAGATCTGGTAAGATAATATTCATTAGCTCGTTGTATTCAGATCTGGTAAGATAATATTCATTAGCTCGTTGTATCCAGATCTGGTAAGATAATATTC
>NW_013819151.1:0-465 GCF_000517525.1 Limulus polyphemus
GGCACACGACGACATCCACATTCGGCATGTAATGCTGTTTGAATACAAGAAGGGAAAGAACTCTTCTGTAGCCACAAAGAATATCAAAAATATTTAGGGAAATGTTTATAAAGTTCATAAGTGTCAACGATGGTTCAGCAAATTTAGTTCAGATGACTTTAGCCTTAAAACTATGATGGCAGGGGCGACAAGTTGGAATTAATATTGATGCTCTGAAGACGCTTATTGAGTCTAACACAAGGCAACGCACTCGTGAAATGCCCTGAAACTGCATGTCTCTCTTGTAACAATACATAAACATCTAAGGAATATGGAAAACTCCATAAAAAAAAGGGTGTTTGGGTGCGTCAGGAACTCTCCGATAATCATCGTTTCCACCTGAACCATTTTTTGGACAGAATTGTCACCGGTGATGAAAAATGAATTGTCTATGCGAATATTAAACGCCAAAAACAATGGCTCAAT
>NW_013819152.1:0-465 GCF_000517525.1 Limulus polyphemus
GATATTTACAAAGAAAGGATAGTTAGTGTCTGATATTTATAAAGAAAGGACACTAAATATCTGATTTTTATAATGAAAGGACACTTAATATCTGATATTTATCTAATATTTATAAAGAAAGGACAGTTAGTATCTGATATTTATAAAGAAAGGATAGTTAGTATCTAATATTTATAAAGAAAGGATAGTTAGTATCTGATATTTATAAAGAAAGGACACTTAATATCTGATATTTATAAAGAAAGGACAGTTAGTATCTGATATTTATCTGATATTTATAAAGAAAGGACAGTTAGTATCTGATATTTATAAAGAAAGGACAGTTAGTATCTGATATTTATAAAGAAAGGATAGTTAGTATCTGATATTTATAAAGAAAGGACACTTAATATCTGATATTTATAATGAAAGGACACTTAGTACCTGATATTTATCTAATATTTATAAAGAAAGGACAGTTAGTAT
>NW_013819153.1:0-458 GCF_000517525.1 Limulus polyphemus
AACATGGAAAGAAGAATACAAATCTGAAAGAAAAAAATTAATTGAACTACGTTTTGTGAAGCGGCAACAAACAGCTGGAAGAAAAATATGAATCAAAGAATACTGGAGAATTTGGAGAATGAAATGAATAAAAACACAGGAAGAAAAAACGAATCTGGGAAGCTAAATTAAAACTATTTGCTTTTAAAAAGAGTTGAATTGAATTAAGTTCGAAAAATGGCAACAGACAAATCAATTAAAAAATTGGCGCATTGGGGTAGCTATAGTTTGTTTGTTTGTTTGTTTTTGAATTTCGCGCAAAGCTACACAAGGGCTATCTGCGCTAGCCGTCCCTAATTTAGCAGTGTAAGACTAGAGAGAAGGCCGCTAGTCATCACCACCCACAGCCAACTCTTGGGTAGCTATAGAAGCAATTAAGATAATGGAGATACTTGACTGGTACATTGAGGCCTCTGTGG
>NW_013819154.1:0-467 GCF_000517525.1 Limulus polyphemus
TACAGTGGTAGCTTCCTGATTGGTATTAAATATGCCTCAGGCCACTTGGTGAAATAATCCATCACCACACAATGTACTGTTTCCAGCACGAGTTTAAGGCAAAGGACCAGCAATGTCAATGGCTACTCTTTCCATTGGTGTGCCAACTTGATATAACTTCATTGGAGCACATCCCTTATGCTTGGGTCCCCTTTTAGCACAACATGTACTGCATGTTCTGCGCCATTCTTCCACATCTTGCCTAATACCTATTCAGTAAAATCTCTGTCGTAGGTGACTCAATGTCTTCTTAACTCCGAGATGTCTTCCTATTAAATTATGATGGGATTGACGCAGCACAACTTCTTGTAACTTTCTCGGTATAACTGTTTGCCAGGTCATTACTTTCCCATCTCCGGAGGAGAATATCATCTTTAAGCTTCAACTGGTCCCATTGTGCCCAATAGTTCTTTGTCACAGGGCTTAGA
>NW_013819155.1:0-467 GCF_000517525.1 Limulus polyphemus
GTGTTTTCGTGTTATAATTTGTAGTCATTCTAGAACAAAAAAAACAAATTTATATTCATTTCCTAATTTTCTATTGTGGTTACGAGATTGGTCAAATCTACCGAACCCATAGAGAGACTCGATAGTGAAAATATCAGATAAAAATATAAAGTTTTTCTTAAAAAACGTTTGATAATTATCTGGAGATTATAAGGATTTTGCACGTGAAATGTGAAAACGTTTTAATGCATAAAAGTATTTTCAATCTTAAAATCAAAATTACTTTGCATGTTGGATAGTCAACATGCAAAAAGAAAAAAGGCATGAGAAAAACATTACTTAAAAAAATTAAAACTTAAGAAAACAAAATCTGATATTTTACATACAATAGCCTTGTAATGTTTACAGATAGTCTGCCAAATTTCGTCAATATACGCTTACTAATTTAAAAGTTATAGTAAGCAAACAATAACAAGCACAAAATGGTT
>NW_013819156.1:0-467 GCF_000517525.1 Limulus polyphemus
AGAATTTGACATTGACAGGAATATTGTGTTTAATAGCTATTTTTGTCCAAGTGTGGATAATTCTTGAGCTGGTTTCAGGAACAAAAGGTAAACTGCAGTGTAATGTATTGTTGTTGGGTTTTTTAGTATCAATTTCGATACTATAACGCTCCTGAAGATGATGGTAACATATTTGTTGAAAATTTGAAGGTGTTATAGATGAGGTAAAAACTTTCGTGGTTAATTTGCATTAGTGCTCTGCACTACAGACGTCTACTAAGAGTTTAATTTCAAACAATAATGATTAAAATTCAACCTTAAACTCTTGTGATAATAATATATTTTTCGCTTGGCCGTCAGTATAAAGAGGATGCAAAAGATGAATATTGTTACGACAGCGGAAGTCACGTGACCCTGATATCACGTGATGAGTTTCTAGAATAATCGTGAATTGTCCTGTCACTCTAGTCTTTTCCAGGCGCCCTCTT
>NW_013819157.1:0-1234 GCF_000517525.1 Limulus polyphemus
GACGTTTGATAAGACGTCTCGTCGTACCATAGCCATGGAAAAAGAAACTCACCAAAAAGATTTGTTAACTGGTCAGTTTAGACACAGTAAATAAGATAATGAAGATTTTGTTTGGTTAATCGGCATTGTGATTGTACTTGTTTTAACCTACTTAATTAATGATATATTGACTGTAAAGTCTATTTTTGAATATTAATTTTTTGTTAATTGTAAATAGTAACTTCGATACTTGTTATTTAAGTGTAATATGCTGTTAGTTTGTTTGTGTATTAAGACTTTTCAGGAAACTTCACAATACGTTATAAGTGCAGTGTTGTACGCTTTGTTTTTAGTATTTTAATCGAGTTGTTTTGTTTGTTAGAGAGCTTTGTATGACGTAAAGATGATTTGTGATGTCTAGAAATTTCTTGAATATCACATCTGATGTGACATCTTGAACTTTATCTTCTACTGTGTTGAGTTTGATAGTTGTATACAAATCTTCTACTGTGTTGAGTTTGATAGTTGTATGCAAATCTTCTACTGTGTTGAGTTGGACAGATGTATACAAATCATCTACTGTGTTAAGTTTAACAGATGTATACAAATCTTCTACTGTGTTGAGTTTGATAGTTGTACACAAATCTTCAACTGTGTTGAGTTTGACAGATCTATACAAATGTTCTACTGTGTTGAGTTTGACAAATGATTTGTATACATTGTCAAACTCAACACAGTAGAACATTTGTTTACATGTCAAACTCAACACAGTAGAACATTTGTATACAGCTGTCAAACTCAACACAGTAGAAGATTCGCATACAACTATCAAACTCAACACAGTAGAAGATTTGTATACATCTGTCAAACTCAACACAGTAGATTTGTATACATCCTTCTACTGTGTTGAGTCTGATAGTTGTATGCAAATCTTCTACTGTGTTGAGTTTGACAGATGTATACAAATCTCTACTGTGTTGAGTTTGACAGATGTATACAAATCTTCTACTGTGTTGAGTTTGATAGTTGTATGCTGTGTTAAGTTTGACAGATGTATACAAATCTTCTACTGTGTTGAGTTTGACATGTAAACAAATGTTCTACTGTGTTGAGTTTGATAGTTGTTTACAAATCTGCTACTGTGTTGAGTTTGACAATGTATACAAATCTTCTACTGTGTTGAGTCTGGTAGTTGTATGCAAATCTTCTACTGTGTTGAGTTTGACATGTAAACAAATGGTTCTACTGTGTTGAG
>NW_013819158.1:0-467 GCF_000517525.1 Limulus polyphemus
GTACTCAGTTGCTGCTTGACATAGGTTGCTAAGCCTTTAAAAAAATTTACATGTGAGGATATGAAACAAAATATTTATTTTTAGGTTTCATATATACATTTGAATAACTAAAAAATTATAAATTACTACATTAATACCACAGAATTCCACTATAATTTATCTCGCTTAGTAACTAAGATGTATTTTAGTCTAAACAAATATGAAATTTCAAGCAGACTAAAAACACACCTTACCTCATTGAAATACTGGTTCAAAAGAAAAAAATGGTGCCAAGTCTGTTAAAATGGCTGAGAAAGCCACTAGGGGGACATTCTGAGCTTCCGACTGGTTACTCATGTTATATATAGAAGTAAGTGTATATAAGAGAACATTTCCAAAAATGGAAAGAGATGGGTGGGTTGCCACTGTGTTTGATTTATTACATGAGTAACATCCTAGTAAATTCAAAAGATAAGAGACTCTTGTTT
>NW_013819159.1:0-464 GCF_000517525.1 Limulus polyphemus
ATTGACACTTTATTGTCAGCATGCTTTCAAGACATTGAAAGAAAAATTGGCCTCAGCTCCAATTTTAGAGCTTCCAAATCCCTCACTGCCAAACATACCAGATTGTGATGCTAGTAATGTCGAAGTTGGAGGTTTGTTGTCTCAGAAAGTGGGTGAAAACGAACATGTGGTGGCCTACTTCAGTAGGGTCCTGAGTAGACTAAAGAGGAACGACTGTGTAACACGGAGGGAGCTCCTTGCTATAGTAAAGAGTTTGACATATTTCCATTCTTACCTTTATGGCGCCAGGTTTACCATCAGGACAGACCATGCTGCATTACGCTGGTGAAGATCATCAAAGAATCCAGAGGGACAACTGGGACATTGGATCGAAATGATAGACCAGTATAATTATGATATTAAATACAGAGAAGGAAAATCTCATGGAAATGCTGATGGACTGAGCCTAAGACCCTGACAAAAAT
>NW_013819160.1:0-460 GCF_000517525.1 Limulus polyphemus
GCGTAATACGATTGTTTGACGAATTCTGTAATGTTTTGCTTTTGTTTCTTTACAACAAATTTACCACAGATATAACAGAATATGTTTGGTTCATTTACACAACATCTTGTTGCCATAGCAAAGAATAAATAATATTGAAAAGAAAAAACAATGTCAAAGTGCACGCATAAATAAATACTCTCCGGAAATGACATGTCATGCGGCCTGTTAACCATTTATATACTAAAGGTGTGTTTCTCGTGGGTTCTAGAACGATCGATAAGACTCTCACGTCGTGATTGGTCTAAAGAAATCTATAGCCAGTTTTGTCAACATTTTAAGCGTAACAAAATGAGACCCGATTTCAATGAAAATGATTCACTTATGTAAAAGTACATATGGCGTTTTGTGAAAATCTGTAGGTGATGGAGAATAATAGATATCATTATCGGATTCAGTTTGTTTCTTTGTTGTTTTTTTT
>NW_013819161.1:0-467 GCF_000517525.1 Limulus polyphemus
ATTTCATATGTACATACTGTGTTGTAGCCTACAGAGTACATAATTCTTCCCACGATTCATAGCATGCGCACGTTTTACTGACTTCACGACAGTACAAATTGCAACGTTAAGCATCCCTTATGTTACGTCATTTTAGTGTCTACTGACTGAATGACAGACAACACACTACTGTATAGTGGTGCGAGAAGTTAAAACAGGGGACCCAACCAGGCAGCCTTTGCCCCCCTTTCTAGGACATTATTTTTGTAAGATGCTACATACAAATTACTACAAAATTTGAATCAAGCTATTACTTATGATAATATTAGTAAAGCTGTGAAACATGTGAAAAGCAATAAAAATCCAGGAGTTGACGGATTTACAGTTGAAGTTTTACAAATTTTTCGGAAAAGTTTAGGATTTTTTTGTTTTGGAAAATGGGAAGTTATCAGATTCGATGTATTATTCCATTAACTTCAAAAGGAGAC
>NW_013819162.1:0-529 GCF_000517525.1 Limulus polyphemus
TTTACTATATCTTATACTCTGCATTTCACTTACTGAATAATTGCCCTTGTAATATTTTTATTGTTCACAATGAACATGTATACTCATAATTTCCCCAAAAAGGGACCGAAGACTGCCTTGAGGAGTTACCTGTTTTAACCACTCGCACCACTATACAGTAGTGTGTTGTCTGTCAGTCAGTCAGTAGAAACTAAAATTACGTCACATAAGGGACGCTTAACGTTTCAATTTGTACTATAAAACGTCAGTAAAACGTGCACATGACATGAATCACAAGAATAATTATGTTCTCTGTAGGCATGACATACGACATATTTGTTACTTTTAATTTTGGTTTTATTTACTATTGAAACAGAACACTTTCTGGGACCCAATGGAAGTACATCTAGTTTATCTCTCTCTCAAGACATGTTTGTCTTTCTTCACTCTGTTTCCTATTCTACTTCACTCGTTACACAGTTGATATAGTTGCAAATATATTTCACACCTTGTTTTAGCGAGTATTTTGTACACATTTTATTAATTACTC
>NW_013819163.1:0-466 GCF_000517525.1 Limulus polyphemus
CTATTATACGTGATGTACGTTTTTTGTGGGATGGTGAATGAAAGTGTTCCAAAACGCGACATTAATTTCTTGACGACCTAATATATTTGCTTAGCCTCCTAGTAGCTCAGGTATAAGCTTGAGAATTTATACGTTAAAAGTTGCGTGGTGGGCACAACGCAGATAATGCGTTGTGTAGCTTAAATACAGAAAATGTATGTGTTA
Organism: Limulus polyphemus; assembly: GCF_000517525.1. Classification (NCBI taxonomy): domain Eukaryota; kingdom Metazoa; phylum Arthropoda; class Merostomata; order Xiphosura; family Limulidae; genus Limulus; species Limulus polyphemus. Next base: position 205 of record NW_013819163.1, read on the forward strand.
TGAAAAGTGCTCTGTTCATCACCAGAAGGGCGAATTCCCAGCAAAAGTATGACATCGTGTGAAAGAAATCTTATTCTCAATGTGTATCAAGGTGTGGGGTGAACAATTCTTTACTTCAATACTTAGTGTGTACAGGCAGAATATTTCTTAACACTTCCAAATTATTCTGGAACTTGAGCGTAAGTGTTACTTTATACATATATGTAGAACATAACAATGTTTAAACTATATATATATACTGAGTGGTCACAAGTGAATAGAC
>NW_013819164.1:0-467 GCF_000517525.1 Limulus polyphemus
ACTGTGTAATAAAGATGTAAATAGCGTGAGACGAACGGGAAGCAGCAAACAGACAACAATAGACAAATAATAGCAAAGGAGAATATATAAGTGTGAATTAAGTGCCGTAGATGTAATAGGCCTAACGATTGACATAGGCCTAACGTTTAATATGTTACAGTAAGACTAACAATATAAAAAAATACAAGAAGGATAATTTTATTCCGTCAAAGCGTGGATCTAAAGTAACTGAATCAGCCTAGGTACACTTTGACTGAAGGAATAGAAGATCTTCAAAAGAAGGAAGACCAAACGAATTACGGTAACTTGCGCCACATCTGTATGTGAAACACACAGAGAATATTAGTGCAATAGTAATATAGAGAAAATAGTTCGGCTTGTCAACTGAAATTCTAAAGTAATTGAATAGGCCTAAGTGTGACTTTTGACAAGAAGGAAAGAACTATATATAAATAGTGTTTATGATA
>NW_013819165.1:0-717 GCF_000517525.1 Limulus polyphemus
TAAGAGTAAAGATGAGTATGGTGGTTATAAATTCTGTAACTAGAGTTACACCTAGGTGTTCATGGAGTAGATGTACCAAGTAAGGCTAAAGATGAGTATGGTGGTTTTGGTAACTATAGTTACACCTAGGTGTTCGTGGAGTTGTTGTACCAAGTAAGTGTAAATATGAGTATGGTGGTTAGAAATTCGGTAACTAGAGTTACACCTAGGTGGTCATGGAGTAGTTGTACCAAATAAGGCTAAAGATGAGAATGGTGGTTATAAATTCTGTAGCTAGAGTTACACCTAGGTGTTCATGGAGTAGATATACCAAGTAAGGTTAAAAATGAGTAAGGTGATTATAAATTCAATAACAAGAGTTACACCTAGGTGTTCGTGGAGTTGTTGTACCAAATAACGCTAAAGATGAGTATGGTGGTTATAAATTCTGTAACTAGAGTTACACCTAAGTGTTCATGGAGTAGTTGTACCAAGTAATGCTGAAGAAGAGTATGGTGGTTATAAATTCGGTAACTATTGTTGCACCTAGGTGTTCATTGAGTAGTTTTACGAAATAAGACTAAAGATGAGTATGGTGGTTATAAACTCTGTAACAAGAGTTACACCTAGGTGTTCATGGAGTAGTTGTACCAAGTACGGCTAAAGATGATTATGGTGGTAATAAATTCGGAAACTAGAGTTACACCTAGGTGTTAATGGAGCAGTTGTACCAAGTAA
>NW_013819166.1:0-467 GCF_000517525.1 Limulus polyphemus
GTAGAAGATTCTCGAGAGCAAGAATCAAAAGTATATGTGTGTATATAAACGCTTTAATTTGCATTGTTGCATAATCTGAATTTTCTAGAAAATCTTACCACGCCTATAAATATAACCAACGCGACGCACCAAGGAGAGTGTCTATTAGCAGTTCGCTATAATCAATTTGCTATAAACTTCGAAAGCTATAACTGTGATTGTTATAACGCTTATCAATCGGAAAACTTCAGATATTTGACCAGGAATCTTTACAAAGTTCGGACATTACAAACTATTTAACTTCAGTGGATTGTCATAGGACATTAGTATTTTTACAAAAACGTTACATAAATTCACCATGGAAGACTCAGCGCGCGTGACCAGTGAATAACGAAGGACAAAAACTCGGCATGTGTGGCAAAGGACAAAGCTAGCTAGTCCACCAGTGAATCGTACCTACATCACCTCGTAATTAACTCATTCATTGT
>NW_013819167.1:0-467 GCF_000517525.1 Limulus polyphemus
ATAGTGATGGCACACGACGATACACACACATTCGGCATGTAATGCTGTTTGAATACAAGGGAAACAACGCCTCTGTAGACACAAATAATATCAAAGAAGTTTATGGAAATGTCTTGAAAGTTCGTAAGTGTCAACGATGGTTCAGCAAATTTCGTTCAGGTGTCTTTAACCTTAAAAACTGTGATGTCAGGGGCCGACATGTTGGAATTGATATTGATGCTCTGAAGACGCTTGTTGAGTCTAACCCAAGGCAACACACTCGTGAAATGGCGCTGAAATTGCATGTCTCACATGAAATAATACGTAAACATATAAGGAATATGGGAAAACTCCATAAAGAAGGTGTTTGGATGTCTCACGAACTCTCCGATGATCATCGTTTCCAACGTGTGAAAGTTGCTTCGTCTCTCCTGGCACGTAATGCGCGTGAACCTTTTTTTGGACAGAATTGTCACCGGTGATGAAAA
>NW_013819168.1:0-468 GCF_000517525.1 Limulus polyphemus
AGTTGGCTGCAATCTGTTGAGCCCAAACTCTTGGTGAGGCATTCTCCAGACCCATATCCTTCCACTGTTCGAAAATTGAGCGAATGTTCCAAAAGTCCAGAGGCTTGGTCATCGTATCACTTGCCCACTTCTTTCGTCTGACTATGTTGGCAGGTCTTAATAAGGGCTTCCGTCTAGCTGCTCTGCAACGATAATCCAATCTGTGGAGAATCCGTTGAACAGATTTCGGGCTCATCCCCCCAACTTTGGCCACTTCTGCAGTCGTTAATCTGGGATCCATTTCGATGCTCCTCTTGACAGTCCTTTTTGTCTTCTCCGATGGACCAGGACGACCCGGACGTTGCTCAGTTGTTTCCTTGCCGTGTTTCCTGAACTGCACGCTGATTCTGTTGACTGTCGAAAGCGGGATTCCCAAAATTCTGCGAAATTTTGCCGCTGACTTATTCCACCATCTGCTTGACCAACTAT
>NW_013819169.1:0-928 GCF_000517525.1 Limulus polyphemus
GTGGTCCACTTCGTCCCAACTGAAATGTCCTGGACCATGATAATGCCAAAGCCTGTTGGCATGCGCCACTTTTTGCTTACCTCGCCGACCACATTTTATCCGGAAAGTCACGTCTGAGAGACGATCCACTATGTCATATGGGCCTTCCCATGGAGAAGACAACTTAGGAGACTTCCCTTTGGTCTTCCTGGGATTATACAACCATACCTTGTTTCCTGGTACAAAGCTGACTTCAGTAGATCTCTTATCATAAGATAAGTTCATCGAATCAGCAGACATTTTCAAGTTTGAACGCACTTGATGGTGAATATCATCCATCCTTTCTGATATCACTTTCACAAACTCTGACACATTCTCAGGCAACTTTTCATAAGGTGGGCGTCCTGTTAACATATCCACTGGCAACCGAAAGCATGAAGCCACTGGATACACTCCAGCAAAGTTGATGTTTGGTCGGGAACCTGCTGTTCTACAGGCCATCAACAGTGGAGGGAGTAAGACATCCCAGTCATCTTGGTGGCTATTACAAAACTTTGCCAATTCCTGTCCCAGTGTCCAGTTGTACCTTTCTACCATCCCATCGGACTGTGGGTGAAGTGGCGTTATCCTGGTCTTTCGGATGCCAAACAACTTGCAGCATTCATGGAACACAGCTGATTCAAAGTTACGGCCTTGATCCGAATGCAGTTCGTATGGCATACCAAACCTGAAGAAAAAATCACTGATAGCCAAAGTTACAGTTGTAACTTCCTGATTTGGTATTGCATATGCCTCAGGCCACTTGGTGAAATAATCCATCACCACACAAATGTACCTGTTTCCAGCACGAGTCTGTGGCAAAGGACCAGCAACGTCAACAGCTACTCTTTCCATTGGTTCACCAATTTGATATAACTTCATTGGAGCATGTCCCTTATGCTTGAGTCCC
>NW_013819170.1:0-467 GCF_000517525.1 Limulus polyphemus
TGACACCTGGTTAGTACAACCTCTCTTTTAATACTTACCGGAATTTGGTCTTTGTTATTGCCAAATGTCATTTTATCAAAATTAATTACACACTTCCTTGGTAGTAAGTAGTGCAACCCTAGTATGTATTGATCTTCAATGTCAGCCAAGTATACTTTGTGTCTGTCCTTTAAGCCCATGAGCTCAATAGTTACCCACACTGGTCCCCACAATCTTGCATAATGTCCTGTCACACCACAGAGCTTCTGTGTGGCTTCTGGTACTCCTTTGTGATCCAGCACCTTGATACTCACAAGGGTTTGCTGAGATTCAGAATCTATGACAAAGTTGCACTTTTGGCCATCCAGCTTTCCTGTCACATAGACACTATGTGTACTTGCCATTTTAAACTTAGCTGTTGGGACTTTCATGATGGGTATTTGATGGGCATCCCTCAACACCAGCCACTACTGGTTTCCCCGAGGCTG
>NW_013819171.1:0-467 GCF_000517525.1 Limulus polyphemus
CGAAACCCGGATTCTAGCGTTGGGAAAGTCCGCAAACATACCGCTGTGCCACTGGGGAGCCATGAGTTGTAATAGAGGTGTAATTTAAGTTAGTTTCAAAATTGGAATGTTGTTTTTGATAATCCAAAAATAAGGATCGTAATCATTTGATAATAGTAATTATATTTTTTGAATAAGACATGTAGAATGTTATTGAGTATAATAGAAACAGATTTAGTAACTGTATTTAAATAATTTGTAATATACCCGAATTTAACAGGAGTTGGATGCAATTTCGGAATTGTATATAAAAAATGGGCAGGCTAGAATAAGAACAATCTATATGTATATTCCACTTTTAATGGCTTTCATACTATTTTAGTAATAATTTTATTTTTATATAAGGTGTTTGTAATATTAATTTGATTAATTAAAATTTGTTCATATAATTTTTTTACATATAAAACCAAAATTACAACCAGCTTTAT
>NW_013819172.1:0-467 GCF_000517525.1 Limulus polyphemus
AATTAAAGGTAAAATACTTTCTATAAAATCATTATTACTCAAACAGACCATATTTTTTATAGCCTTCAACTTTGTTTGGTTACAGAGCTATGAAATAGAAAATCAGACCTCTACTGCCACACCCACCTGTCACATCCTCTTTTTCACAATTCATTGATAGTTCTCTCTTTCATTTCATTATATATTATTTATAACTAATAGAAAGTCAAGGTTTTCATCTATCAAATGGCGTATTGTATAATGTATTCTGAACAGATAACAATCAATTTCACTTTCAGTAGCAACATCGTTCCCGTGGAAAAGTTAACGACTATCTTGGATGAATTTGAAAATGCTCTTGTCGCATAGTTAGAAAGCCAGTAAAATTTTTAGAAGTGAATTTGTCTACTTTTTGCATTTTATTAGTCTATATTCTTTGGTGTATTATTTAATTAAATAAAAAATTGTTAAGTGCTTTACCATAATCA
>NW_013819173.1:0-468 GCF_000517525.1 Limulus polyphemus
GGAAGCCAAATGCTTGTGGAAGCAGTGGAAGATTGGAAGGTCACTTGTGGCAGGTCATCAAGTAATACCCATAACAGTGGCTAATTTTTCTAAATGTGACCAAACACTTAAGGAAGAGGCATTGGTGTGTGACAGGAGGTAGAGCCAGTCAATGTTAACGCCAGAAATACAACCACAAAGAAAGGACATCCTCTCCCAGAACATTTAACTGACCTCTATAAGAAGAGCATAGTCGATTTGTCATCATCACAGGCTCTTCAGGTTAGGGAACTTTTGGCGAATTACGCAAACGTCTTGTCGAAAGGAGATCATGATCTCGGCTGCACAGACCTTGTGGAGCACAGAATAAACACAGGCAATCACCGTCCGATAAAGATTCTTCCGAGGAGAATAGCTCTAGCAAAGCGACAAGAGATGGAGAAGGTCATGGATGGCCTAACTAAAGGAGGGATAGTCGAGAAATCAGAT
>NW_013819174.1:0-462 GCF_000517525.1 Limulus polyphemus
AAATAAGTTTAAGAACTTATTCAAATATCAATAGTCTATATACATATATAATGTATAATAATTGAAATGTGACTGTATTTTACAAAATACTAGTCTACTAAAACACAGCCAAGACAAGATACTTTGTTCAGACCAAAGGTCAGTTGTGTGTTATTTGATATGGTAGCATGAGTGCATGTGAGCCATGTTATTGTAACTTCTGTATTGCTAGTAGGCATAGCTGAAAGGCCAATATAGCCTCCCAGTGGCACAGCAGTATGTCTGTGGACTTACAACATTTGAAACGGGTTTTGATACCCGTGGTGGGCAAAGCACTGATAGCACATTGTGTAGCTTTGTGCTTAACTTCAAAACCTAAACCTAAGGTCAGTATAATAATAATAATAGATATATATATAAATGTATAATGTTATGAAATTTAAGATATTTAGTCTAAGCATTTATATTTTCATGTTTTAATTT
>NW_013819175.1:0-467 GCF_000517525.1 Limulus polyphemus
GTACTGGAACAGATCTAATGACTAAGTTAATAGATCTATATGTAACATTTGTTCTAAATATTAGGCCTAATAAATCTAAATCTAGAACTGGTGAGGCAGGGTTATATCTAGATCTGGGTAGACTCAATACAAGGTGCTTTCAATCTATGCACCCAAATCTAAGGTCTAGTTTAGATGCATAAAGCTAAATTTCTGTCATTATTATTACATCTAGATCCAAACCTAAGACTAAAAAGAAGGAAATAACAGGTCTAACATTAAGGTTAGATCTAGATGTACTAGCAACTTAATCTAGGAACTGTAATCTAGCACCACTAATTAGTTAGCCTATATTTAGGTTTTCTCATTCTATCAAAACATTTAATATTAAATACAGCCTTTGAGCCTCTAGGCTTATATTATGTTATGATTACACCCCTCTCGACAATACGAGTAATTTTCATTTGAGCAATTTCAGACTTGCATCC
>NW_013819176.1:0-467 GCF_000517525.1 Limulus polyphemus
TAAACCAATTAACAATAACTTAATTAAATGTACAGAATTACAATCACAAAATTACAATTCAACAAAGTCTCTTAATTTTACGGGACGTATCTTCTTCCATACTGGTCTCCATCTCGTTGGCTTCTGCTTCACGTGGGGTTCATCTACTTCATTAGGAAATGTCCTATCATCGGTAACAGTCACATCAGTGGTAGTAACTTCATTAAGAGCTTCACTGTTTCCCTTCTCAAAATTGAGTAGAGTTTCTTCTTCGACGGTGGCTTCTTCAGGTAGCATGTCTTCAGCAGCGTCATTTGTTCTGTTTTCCACTTCATCCCAACTGAAATGTCCTGGACCGTGATAATGCCAAAGCCTGTTGGCATGCACCACTTTTGGCTTACCTCGCCGACCACATTTTATTTGGAAAGTCACATCTGAGAGACGATCCACTATGTCATATGGGCTTTCCCATGGAGAAGACAACTTAG
>NW_013819177.1:0-869 GCF_000517525.1 Limulus polyphemus
TTATATTTATAATTCAAATTATGATAACACACACACACATTATTTTGCATTTATTATAATTAAAACCCATCTGCCATTTTTTGCCCAAATCACTAAATGATCTAAATCCTTTTGTAAATCAGTAGCATCCTCTTCACAACTAGCAACACCCAAGACCTTAATATCATTTGCAAATTTATGTAATTCACTGACTATTTCTTCATCTATGTCATTGATGTAAATCAAAAAAGAGAAAAGGTCCTAAGACTGAGCCTGAGGTACCCCACTTGTGACATTAATCCAGTTTGACTGAATTCCATTTGTAACAACTATCTGCTTTCTTTCATCCAGCCACTCTTCTATCCAATTTGCTAACTTATCCCCCACACCTATACTGATAATTCTTACAAGCCTTTTATGTGACACCGTGTCAAATGCTTTCTGAAAATCCAGATACACCAAATCTACACTCTTACCCTAATCTACGTAAGCAGTAACCTTTTCAAAGAATGTCAAAATATTTGTAAGGCAAGATTTTCCATAAGTAAAACCATGTTGATTATCCAATAAAATTCTAAACTTTGTTAAATGACTTTGCAAAGCATATTTTAAAAGACTTCCCAAAATTTTTCCCACAACTGATGTAAGACTAATGGGTCTATAATTACTGGGACAATATTTATGACCTCCCTTGAAAGGAGGGATTGCATAAGTTAACTTCCAATGCTCTTGTACCTGTCTACTATTCAAGGACTGGCAAAAAATAATAGTAAGTCGGTCACATATCCAATCTTTAACCTCCTTCAAAACCCTTGGAGAAATATTATCTGGCCCAGAAGCCTTATCGTTTTTGTTTCATCTCGTTTACATTTACCACCTGTTCAAGATGT
>NW_013819178.1:0-606 GCF_000517525.1 Limulus polyphemus
CAGACAGTACTATTATATTTATATAGATACATACAACAGACAGTACTATTATATCTATATAGTTACATACAACAGACAGTACTATTATATTTACATAGGTACATATAACAGACAGTACTATTATATTTATATAGATACATACAACAGACAGTACTATTATATTTATATAGATACATACAACAGACAGTACTATTATATTTAAAAAGATACATATAACAGACACTACTATTATATTTATATAGATACGTACAACAGACAGTACTATTATATTTACATAGGTACATATAACAGACACTACTATTATATTTATATAGATACGTACAACAGACAGTACTATTATATTTATATAGTTACATATAACAGACAGTACTATTATATTTAAAAAGATACATATAACAGACAGTACTATTATATTTATATAGTTACATATAACAGACAGTACTATTATATTTATATAGTTACATACAACAGACAGTACTATTATATTTATATAGATAACATACAACATAGTACTATTATATTTATATAGATACATACAACAGACAGTACTATTATATTTACATAGGTACATATAACAGACAGTACTATTATATTTATATAGATACA
>NW_013819179.1:0-465 GCF_000517525.1 Limulus polyphemus
GTTATTTCTAAATAGTAATAATTGATATACATATATAATTGAAATGTGAATGAATTTTACAAAATATTAGTCTACTAAAACAAAGGTTGTAACTAGAAGAGATAAATGTTTGCTTTACTTCTTTATTTACTGTTCCATGTTTTAGGAAAAATAACTTTAAGAACTTATTTCAAAATAGCAATAATCTATATACATATATAATGTATGATTATTGAAATTTGATTGTATTTTACGAAATACTAATCGACTAAAACACAGCTAAGACAAGTTACTTTGTGCAGACCAAAGGTCAGTTTTCTGATATTTGATACGGTAACACGAGTGCACATGAGCCCCGTTGTTGTGACTTCTGTATTGGTAGCCAGGCATGGGTGAGAGATCAATATAATAAAAATAATAAATATATATAAATGTATAATGTTATGAGATTTAAGCTATTTCGTCTGAACATTTATGTTTTCGTAT
>NW_013819180.1:0-466 GCF_000517525.1 Limulus polyphemus
TTTTTAGAAGTGAAAAATTACACGCAAGCTCAGATGTCGACAAGAAAAATGCCTTTGAAATTGTAAGAAAGATACTGCACTTACTGATGAGATATAAAACTAGTCATCTTACGAACATAAAAATTAAAATTATACAACACAAATTTCAGTATGAAGTTAACTAATTACAACATTATGTTACAAATTTACAATCACGGATTCATACTATAAAGTTTGGTTTAGTTTGTTTTGAATTTCGCGCATAGCCACATGAGGGCTATCCGCGCTAGCCGTCCCTAATTCAGCAGTGATAAACTAGAAAGAAGGCAACTAGTTAACACCACCCACCGCCAACTCTGTTAAATACGGATAGTGAGTTTATCCATCATACAGTCTTGGTCAAAATGTTTGCATATTTTGTAACAAATAAAATCATTATTATTAAGATGGAACACAAATACACTTAGCGTTGTTAAAATGAGAAATG
>NW_013819181.1:0-467 GCF_000517525.1 Limulus polyphemus
CGTTCGCGCTCTTTACGAAACTTCTTCGTTCAAATATATTTCGCTGTCAATGTTCCCATTGTTACATATCTACTCGTTTGATAATTTCCGGTATAAATTCTTTCCCAGGAACTTCAGCGATACAAGTCCTTTCTTAATTAAAACTAGTTTATTTTTTCTCGATACAACTTTGTAATATACTTAACAACTTTTATAACACACTCTATAAATCAGTGATTCACACACTTTACTGTTCGCTTGACTCAATTATCTCTATCTTCAATCTATCTGCATCTCTATCTCTTCTTTAATTTGTCGGGCTAATATACTAAAAAAGAAGGCGTCCCGAACAAACTAGGAAATTCACGATCATTCGAGAAACTCCTCGCACACGCCACCAGCAGGGTCACGTGACTTCCGCTTTCGTAACACCATCTTCATTAAAAGGAGTAAGATAACAAAACAAGATCTTGAAGAATTTCTCAATA
>NW_013819182.1:0-467 GCF_000517525.1 Limulus polyphemus
TATTATTATCATTATCTACTCACTACAGTAAAAGTCCAAGCTAATAGGCTTCACTTTATACGATACATAAAATAATTCCACTAACTAATTCCCTGTCACGTGATTTAAAGAGTAAAGTCCCCCAGTAGGTCAGTGGTAAGTTTACTGATTTACAGCGATGAATGTCGGGGTTAGATTCCTCGCGGTGGACATAGCAGATAGCCCAATGTGGCGTTGCTCTAAAAGAAACAAATGAATAAAGTTTAAAAACAACTGATTTTTAAAATAAATCGTTCTGATGTTAGTAGCACAAAACATTTCCTGACAAGCTTAAAAGATATTGTTACGACAGCGGAGGTCACGTGACCCTAGTAACACGTCATGCACTTCTCGAACGTTCACGTCCCTTCCTGACTTCTCGAGATCTTTCTATATTCGGTAGTCTTGTATATATAATCGGTCACAAAGTGACGGCAACAATGTGTGTA
>NW_013819183.1:0-467 GCF_000517525.1 Limulus polyphemus
AGGCTGACTTATTGGTAGTATTCTTTTTACACTAGCTCCTCATATGACCTTGCTCTCCACAGTTCCAACAACGTTTTTTGGATAGCAGCCTTTCTTGCCGTGGCATGTTCCCTGTGTTGAAGTTTCCAGCATTGAGCTTTCTTGTGCCCAGGTTTGTTACAGTGGACTGTCCAAGGCATCTACAAACTGATCCTTCAGCAACAACTTTAGGAGATCGGATGGCACAGTTAGGTAGGTCTTGTGTGGCATACTTTCCAAATCCTGTGCCAGCTCTTGCAGGCTCTCCCCTTTAGCACGGACTCTCGTCCTAAACCTAGCCCTGTAGACTTCAGACTGATTTTGGGTTCCATACCCGAGTTCTAGAGCCGATACCAGTACTCTATAGTTGTTCCTGTTGTCTGTTGACAATTGTCCAAGTATTTTCAGTGGTTGTCTCTTCAAGCTCGTTGCCAGATATACTGCTTTCT
>NW_013819184.1:0-467 GCF_000517525.1 Limulus polyphemus
AAAGTCACGTCTGAGAGACGATACACTATGTCATATGGGCCTTCCAATGGAGAAGACAACTTAGGAGACTTCCCTTTGGTCTTCCTGGGATTATACAACCACACCTTGTCTCCTGGTACAAATTCGACATTTGTAGATCTCTTATCATAACATAACTTCATGAAATCAGCAGACGTTTTCAAGTTTGAATGCACTTGATGGTGAATATCATCCATCCTTTCAGATAACACTTTTACGAACTCTGGCACATTTTCAGGGACCACTTCTTAAGGTGGGAATCCTGTTATCAGATCCACTGGCAACCAAAGTTCCCGACCAAACATCAGCTTTGCTGGAGTGTATCCAGTGGCTTCATGCTCTGCTGTTCTATAGGCCATCAACAGTGGAGGGAGTAAGACATCCCAGTTATCTTGGCGGCTGTTACAAAACTTTGCTAATTTCTGTCCAAGTGTCCAATTGTGCTTTTC
>NW_013819185.1:0-464 GCF_000517525.1 Limulus polyphemus
ATCTAAAAAATATGAAATATTGAGCAGACTAAAGACACAACCTACCTCATTGAAATCTTGGTTTAAAAGAAAGAAATATCGCTAGGTACGTTAGAAAGGCTGAACTAGGGGGACATTCTGAGTAAGTGTATATGAGGGAGGGTCTCCAAAATTGGAAGGAGGTGAGTGGGGTGCCACTATGTTTGATTTATTACATGAGTAATATCTTAGCAAATACAATAGGTAAGACCTTCTTATTTTATATTCTAGCTTGCCAATATCTGTAATTTGAGTTTCTAATTCGTATGAAACTATACACTTAATATTTTGACTTCACAAACATTTAATCTAAACCAGTGCTGCATTCAACATACCATGTGATACACAAAAATCAATGTTTAGGTGTGTTTTTTGAATATTTACTTTTAAATTAACAAATTGAGTAATGTATAGTCCTAAAATTTGAATTATAACCTACAGTTTGG
>NW_013819186.1:0-464 GCF_000517525.1 Limulus polyphemus
TTTGGTCGAAACGTCCAGGAGGCTTTTAAAAAAAACCTTCTCTCCTCGTCTGGGATTCCTTTAGAGCTCATAAAACGGAAAAATAAATGAAAAAGCTAATGAGCTAAAAACAGAGCTGGCTGTTATACCCGGCGGTTTAACAAGTCAACTGCAACCTCTCGATGATTCTATTAACAAACCCTTTAAGACTTTAATGAGAGAGGAATGGAACAACTGGATGCAGCAGGAAGATTTTCCTACGACCCCTACAGGACGAAGGAAGAGACCGACGCTTGCTCAGGTCTGCATGTGGGTGAAGAATTCGTGAGAAAAAGTAAGAAGTGATATATTGATTAAGTCATTTAAGAAATGTGGTATCAGTAATGCAATGGATGGGACCGAGGATGACATTCTTTTTGACCATAATATTGGTGATTCTCTTCCAACCAACAGAGAAAGCAATAAAGATTTTGTTGGTTTTGAAC
>NW_013819187.1:0-1485 GCF_000517525.1 Limulus polyphemus
CCAGAAGACAACACATAGAACAGAACATTGACTGATCCTTCTCCAGAAGACAATACATAGAACAGAACGTTGACTGATCCTTCTGCAGAAGACAATACATAGAACAGTCCGTCAAACATAGCCCTCGGTAAGTCAGTGTGCTTATAACGCTAGAAATCATGTTTCGACACCTGCTGTGGGCAGAGCACGAATAGCCCCCTTGTGTAAGGATCAGTCAATGTTCTGTTATATATATTGACATCTGGAGAAGGATCAGTCAATGTTCCTCTTTTATTGGCCACCTGGTGACTCAGCGGTAGGTCTGGAGCATAGAACGCTAAAAATAGGGTTTCGATACCCGTGGTGGACAGAGTAGCGATAGAGCATTGTGTGCCCCCCAGTGGCACAACGGTATGTCTGCGGACTTACAACGCTGGAAACCAGGTTTCGATACCCGTGGTGGGCAGAGCACAGATAGCCCATTGTGTAGCTTTGTGCTTAATTACAAACAAACAAACAAATCAAATAAAACTATATCTTGGTTGATGTCCTTGTTAAGGTTTCAATTGCCTGAGTTTCTCTCCCTCGAAGATCTTACGTATTTTACCTTGAATTACATTTTTGGTTACATTATTCCAAAATTACATGAAATATTCCAAATTTTCAACAGAAATATTCACTTCCTACGTCTGCCTACACTCTTTTGTCACTCTGCCTTAAACTGAACTCTTTATCGATATATCTACACCTTTTATAACTAATTGCCTTCCTTCTAGTCTTTCACTGCTAAATTAGATAGCCCTCGTGTAGCTTTGCGCGAAATTAAAACAACAACAACAACAACAAAACAATCTAAAATAACACCACTAAGTGAGGCTAACAATGGATTTAAAACGTTCGTATAATATACAGGCAACTTATGAAAATAGACACGTGCATTTTAAAATCACCTGCGAGTCTTTTACCACTGTATAAAAATTCAGTCCAATCTGTTTTGCTTACATTACGTTGTTGTTTGTTACTTTAAAGGTATTCTAATTGGTTACTTCACCATCCACCGCCAACTCTTGGGCTACTCTTTTACCAACGAATAGTGGGATTGACCGTCACATTATAATGCCTCCACGGCTGAAAGGGCGAACATATTTGATGGGACGGGGATTCGAACTTGCGACCCTCAGATTGCGAGTCGAGCGCCTTAACCACCTGGTCATGCTAGGCCTAGTTTAATGAAGAGCAAGATGGTTGAAAGTACTATCGTGTGCTCGTGTGTTCCCTAATTAAAGTTTACTACATTACTTATTGTTACTTTCATTAACAATATTTGTTATATTAGTCAGTTCAACTATTGTTGTTACTTTTTATTTCGATGTATTGTTTATTATTATAAAGATTGGATCGTAGCTTACTCTGATCATAAGTTAACCCGGTTGTGTTTTAAGTACGTAGCTTACTCTGATCATAAGTTAACCCGGCTCTGTTTTAAGTACGTAGCTTACTCTGATC
>NW_013819188.1:0-482 GCF_000517525.1 Limulus polyphemus
AACATACTGTAGGCTGGCCCGGCATGGCCAAGTGGTTAAAGCGCTCGACTCACAATCTGAGGGTCGTGGGTTCGAATCCCCGTCCCACCAAACATGCGCTCGCCCTTTCAGCAGTGGGGGCGTAATAAGTGACGGTCAATCCCACTATTCGTTGGTAGAAGAGTAGCCCAAGAGATGACTGTAAATTAGGGACGGCTAGCGCAGATAGCCCTCGTGTAGCTTAGCGCGAAATTCAAAAAAACAAAAACAAACAAACATACTGTAGTCTTCGTAACATAATAAAAGCCCCCCCCCCCGATGGCACAACACTATATCTGCGAACATACAACGCTAAAAATAGGGTTTCGATACCCGTGGTGGGCAGAGCAAAGACGGCCCACTGTGCATCTTTGTGCTTAACTACAAATAAACAAACATACTAAAATTTAAAATTATCTTAATAACACTACCAAACACACTGTAGTCCTAGTAACATTATAAAA
>NW_013819189.1:0-467 GCF_000517525.1 Limulus polyphemus
AGGTGGAGGAGGGGGGGGGGGCAAGTTGCGTGGGCAACAGCCTGTCCCCCATATCAGAATGCCCAGGCTTACATCCGTCCATTGAGCTAACACTCCAACCCATCATTTATTGACGAATCAGACAAGGCTAGTATACAAATATGTCTTTATGTTACATAAATGGCGTAAAATAAAATGAATATGTGCGATAAGTTATTCATTACTTTATGGTCTCTGATCTGAAGGATTACAAACACGTCTCTTCAAACTCCCTGCTGTTAGACTTTTTCCTGATGTCTACGCATATTTTATATCTTGACCATTCACTAAGATCGTTCATCCACAACCTTTTTGGCTTTTCTTTCACCTTCTTTCTCTAGATCTTGGTTTCAGATATGTTCCAGAACATTCCTGATAAACTCCATCTTTCTTTTCGCAGTCGATGTTAAAAGTAATAATGGCTGGAGACGGCTTGAATGGGTAATGAG
>NW_013819190.1:0-700 GCF_000517525.1 Limulus polyphemus
CTATACACTTAACTGTAGACCAAAGTAAGGATTACTATTTTATAATTTGTGATTGTGGTTTTAATTCTTGTAAAAGTTATAGCTATCAGGGATATGGCTATACTGATAATTTATAGATTTTGTGTCCATTTCATGGACATATAAAAACTGAACAAGTATATAGGAAAAATTATAACATAAATTATATCTGACCAATCACAATAATGTAGTAATGACCGTCCCTGAACCTGACCAATCACAATAATGTAGTAATAACCCTCCCTTTATCTGACTAATCACAATAATGTAGTAATAACTCTCCATGAACCTGACCAATCACAATAATGTAGTAATGACCCTCCCTGAACCTGACCAATCACAATAATGTAGTAATAACTCTCCCTTTATCTGACTAATCACAATAATGTAGTAATGACCCTTCCTGAACCTGACCAATCACAATAATGTAGTAATAACTCCCCCTTTAATCACAATAAGTAGGAAAAAATTAAAATTTTAGTGGAAAGTAGAATTGCTATAAGAAGTATCCAAAACAAAATAAATGCTGCAATAAAAAGTAAACAAACAAGTAAAGTGATACTAATTGGGTAGATTTTGAAACGATTTTCAGTTCCTACTTTGGTTGACATTGTGATCCGTATAGCTAAATGAAGCAATATAAATTTGGCAACAGTATTACTTAGTAGTAGGGATCGACAAC
>NW_013819191.1:0-467 GCF_000517525.1 Limulus polyphemus
GCAATGAAGCTAGGTATATCTCCTTGTACCTTTAACAGTATAATTATAAGAAACGAGGATTTGAAGTTGACAAAAGCTGACAAGCTAACATTTCGCAAACTTCCAGTAGCACATCAAAATCAACGACTTTTGACGTGTGAAAGGTGACCACAGAAATTAGAATAACCACTATCCCGTATGACAACATATTTATCAAATCTTCTGTTACAACTCAAAGTACATTGGAAATTTTATTAAGATGTGTAGTCTAAAATGACTTTGCTTTCCTTCGCAGAAGTTTGTTGAAATAATAACGGTATCAATGAGTAACCATGGTCATCAAACTGTAAACGATCGAAGATGTAGGAAGCGTTTCTAAGACAGTATGAGATCTGGTACATGGTTCTGATAAAACATCCTTTAAACAAGTGAATAACATGTGTTTGAGATCTGGTACATGGTTCTGATAAAACATCCTTTAAACAAGT
>NW_013819192.1:0-469 GCF_000517525.1 Limulus polyphemus
GCTACATTAATCTTTAACTACTGTCGGTTTATCTTATATCTGTGTTGTTTCTGAATTATGTACAGATATTGTTGTTAATGTGGTGAGCTACATTAATCTTTAACTACTGTCTGTTTATCTTTTGTCTGTGTTGTTCCTGAACTATATACAGATATTGTTGTTATTGTGGTGAGCTACATTAATCCTTAACTACTGTCGGTTTATATTATATCTGTGTTGTTTCTGAATTATGTACAGATATTGTTGTTAATGTGGTGAGCTACATTAATCCTTAACTACTGTCGGTTTATCTTATGTCTGTTTTGTTCCTGAATTATGTACAGATATTGTTGTTGATGTGGTGAGCTACATTAATCCTTAACCACTGTCGGTTTATCTTTTGTCTGTGTTGTTCCTGAATTATGTACAGATATTGTTGTTGATGTGGTGAGCTACATTGATCCTTAACCACTGTCGGTTTATATTATAT
>NW_013819193.1:0-467 GCF_000517525.1 Limulus polyphemus
AGAATATAATTTCATTGTATAGGTAACTGGTTCAGCCACATTTGGAATATTGTGTTCAATCTTGGGCTTCTTACCTTAAGAAGGACATTTAATTGTTGGAAAGGGTTCAGAGTAAGGTTATTAGAATGATGCCTGAAATAGAGGGGGGGTTGTCATACGAGGAGTGGTTAAAATCTCTGAAATTGTTTTTCTCTTGAAAAAAAAAAAGAGTTAGAGGGGGTTTGATTAAAGGTGTTTAAAATGTTAAGGGAATTGATTGTGTTGATGCATCATCTGTTTTCATACTTAATGGTGAGAACTGTAGAACTAGGGGACATAAATATAAATGTTGGCAGAGTAGGAGTCATCTTCAGCTAAGACATTTTATTTTCTAACAGAGTGGTTAACCTGTGGAACGGGTTATCTATACTAGGGGACACAAATATAAATGTTGGCAGAGTAGGAGTCATCTTCAGCTAAGACATTTT
>NW_013819194.1:0-467 GCF_000517525.1 Limulus polyphemus
TACTTCCCATCAAACAAAATATTCCAAACTATCCAAAGATAGAAGTTTAGGCGTTAAGTTTATTTTTACAATAACGTTTTAAAGTTTAAGGCATGATAGTAAAATTTAGTCAGTGTAAGGTCCAGGTGTGTGATTAGTTTTAGAGTAATTTAGAATAATCCTTGAATTTATGTGGTAACTAGTGGTGTTTTCATAACAGGGTGATTGTATATAATTCCCATGAAACATGCTTTGATATAATTTCCAGAAAAATTATGAAGACATACGTACAGTCATTGAATACGCATGGATGAACATAGTAGCCAAACGCATTAATAAACTTCAATCAGTACAAAACACCTTACTCACTACAGCATACAAAGTACCCCGATCCACATAATAATGCACAATTATGCAAACATACAAACTGTCTCCGATAGACTGTTGGATAATTCGCTAAATTACTTCGCGAAAAATTGGCAAAAAAG
>NW_013819195.1:0-586 GCF_000517525.1 Limulus polyphemus
CCTCTTTTATATACCAGACTACCCTATATCTAGTAAATACTAGAGGATTCGCCAAGGTACAGGATAGTTCTAGAAAATAGGTGGCGCCACACCAGTCACGTGACCTCGATGACGCAACAGTACTAAAGACAGCTTTCCCTGTTCTCTCTAACAATGCTATATTCATTTTTGAACAAAAATTAGTTTATTTACTAATAAATATTCCATCTTTCCATAACAACCCTGTATTCCTTTTCAACTTTACTGACTCTTATTGATCATGCATCACCCCTTCCTGTACTGATAATACTGCTGAAATATTTTTAAAACGCGTGTACAAATATAACGTCTAGTACACACCAAAGAATGTTATTTCCAATGTTTTTCTGATATATAATCAATGTCATGAAGTAAATTTTAATTTCAGCATCATGGTTTCATTAACTTTAATAAAGCACACTTTTGAAATTTTGTAAGGTTTGTTTGTAATTAAGTACAAAGCTACACAATGGGCTATCTGTACTCTGCCCACCACGGGTATCGAAACCCGGATTCTAGAGTTGTAAGTCCGCAGACATACCGCTGTGCCACCGGGGGGCCGCAAAAA
>NW_013819196.1:0-467 GCF_000517525.1 Limulus polyphemus
CCAACCACTACTGGTCTCCTTGAGGCCGACTTGTTGGTAATATTCTTCCTACACTGGCTCCTCAAATGTCCGTACTTTCCACAGTTCCAACAACCTTTCTGGATACCAGCCTTTCCTGCTGTGGCACCTCCCCTGTGTTGAAGTTTCCAGCATTGAGCTTTCTTGTGCCCAGGTTTATTACAGTGCCAGCAAAGTCCCTCAAACCTCTCTGAAAGCTGACCTTTTCTGGCCTTGAATCCAGATGACTGTACCAACCTCGGTACCCCTGTGCTGGACTTAATGTAGGATTCAAATTCGAGAGCTCTGGCCATTGCATCTTGCATGGTAGGGGGGGGGAGTGCTTGCTTCACTTGTATCTTAAGTTGTGGACTGTCCAAGGCATCTACGAACTGATCCCTCAGCAACAACTTGAGGAGATCGGGTGGTGCAGTTGGGTAGGCCTTGTGTGCCATGTTCTCCAAGTCCTG
>NW_013819197.1:0-468 GCF_000517525.1 Limulus polyphemus
GAAACTTTTAGTTTATAAATCATTGTTTGTAATAAGTATTTGTAATAATTGTTATTGTAAATTGTGCTGTTGTGTGTATATGAAAACGTACTTGTGTTAAAAAAAAAGAAAACTGTGTGTATCAATCTGTTGACAAATATCATAAACTGACTATATATCGGCTTTTGCTTAACTGTTAAATCCAAGGTAGAATTTAACTACTAAATTTAAAGTATCATTCAACTCAATTTCAGATCATTTGAAATTCGAATACGTAACACTTTCGAAGCTTAAAAAATAGCTCAGTATGAAAATAATACTTTCGCAACGTAAAAAATGTTTTCCCATCATAATTCACAGATTTGTTTTTATCGTAAAACTCCAAATGGAAGCAACCAATAAATGTGGCATATTATGACCTCCTGCTATTCAGCAGTAATTCACTTTCTTGTTCTGGAAACACATTTGAAATAAATCACAAAATTAATG
>NW_013819198.1:0-467 GCF_000517525.1 Limulus polyphemus
TTAAGTGTCCCTATTTAATAATGTGCAAATTATAAACTCACTTATTTCTTTCGTTAGAAGTGCCCTCTATCGTTTTATTTAAAGGAAATCCAACTTACGAGAATTTCCTTGTGTTTAATAATAGCCAAACAATAGACGTGCAAATAATTTCAATTTTTTTTTTTTGTTTTCGAGAATCTCACATCTAACTTCGATATATCTTCAGTAATTTGTATTTTTCAATGTTACGAACTAACTGAAAGGTCAAACGTCAGCCTTCTCGTGCTGAAAATTGCATTTCTCGTTCGACGATTCGAATAAACTTAGTCACAAATAAGTTGTTAACTCAAACAGCGAGCAGTAAGTCTACGGGCTTACTACGCTATAATTCGGGTTTCGATACCCGTGTGTGCAAAGCACGGATATCTCATTGTATAACACTGTGTTTAACAGCAACCAAAGAAACTAGTCCAGCGAAACAAATGTGT
>NW_013819199.1:0-745 GCF_000517525.1 Limulus polyphemus
GTCCTCCTGTTAAAGTATCATGGGATTGAAGCAGCACAACTTCCCGTAACTTTCTCGGTATAACCGTTTGCCAGGTCGTCACTTTCCCATCTGAAGTTACATCTTCTCCAAAGCAGGGTGCAAAACACTTGCTTTTAGAAAATCAATTATTGGCTTCAAATCTTGGTCTTTCTCCTGTTCTGCTTTGATATCTATATTTGGTTCCACTTCACCATCATCAACTTATTAAAAGAGAGGTTGAACTAACCAGGTGCCATCAAGCTGAAGTCAAGCGACTGGCAGCATTGTCTGCAGTCATTTTCGTAGGGTCTTCGACTCAGTCCATCAGCATTACCATGGGATTTTCCTTCTCTGTATTCAATATTATAATTATACTGGTCTATTTTTCCAATCCAACGTGCTAGTTGTCCCTCTGGGTTCTTTAATGATCTTAACCAGCGTAATGCAGCATGGTCTGTACTGATGGTAAACCTTGCACCATAGAGGTAAGGATGGAAATATGTCAGACTCTTTACTATAGCAAGGAGTTCCCTCCGTGTTACACAATAGTTCCTCTCTGGTCTACTCAACACCCTACTGAAGTAGGCCACCACATCTTCGTTTTCGCCCACTTTCTGAGACAACACTCCTCCAATTCCGACATTATTAGCATCACAATCCAGTATGTACGGCAGTGAGGGATCTGGAAGCTTTAAAAGTGGAGCGGAGGCCAATTTTTCCTTCAACATCTTGAAAGAATGCTGGC
>NW_013819200.1:0-467 GCF_000517525.1 Limulus polyphemus
GCCTTACTTGGCACAATTACTCCATGAACACTTAGGTGTAACTCTAGTTAAATAATTTATAACCACCATTCTCATCTTTAACCTTTCTTGGTACAACTACTCCATGAACACTTAGGTGTCACTCTAGTTACCGAATTGATAACCACCAAATTCATTTTTAGCCTTACTTGGTACAACTACTCTATGAACACTTAGGTGTAACTCTAGTTACTGAATTTATAACCAACCTACTCGTCTTTAGCCATACTTGGTACAACAACTCCATGAACACCTAGGTGTAACTCTAGTTACTGAATGTGTAACCCCATACTCATCTTTAGAGTTATTTGGTACAACAACTCCACGAACACCTAGGCGTAGCTCTAGTTAACTAATTTATCACCATACTCATCGTTAACCTTACTTGTTACAACAACTCCACGAACACCTAGGTGTAACTCTAGTTACCGATCTTATAACCACCATAC
>NW_013819201.1:0-467 GCF_000517525.1 Limulus polyphemus
CGTTTGTTTAAAGTCCAACTTAAGTTCAAAGTTTACTTAAATTAAACAAATTTTATCTTCTAGATTTGAAAATATCAGAAATAAAGTTGATAGTTTGCTACAATACATAAGATAAACCGTTCGAGTTTTAACTGATAATTCATGACTTTTATTCCAGACAGCTTCTTTCTTTCTCTGGCCTTTAGTTCTCCATCGTATTACTCCTTATTTAGAATGGTTTGCTACGTTTTGTGAAACAGTGACTGTTTTATTCATAGGTAAGATAAGAATTCAAGTAACACAATAAAACGACAATTTATGTAAAAAACTTTACAGATAAAGCGACGTAACTTAACTAATAGTTTAATATTTACTTATAAAAATTCCATACACACCTCTATGGAAAAGAGAAAAACGACCTATATTTTAGCAGATTATATTTTGAAGTTTCAATCAAGTTTATTATCATGAACAAAAATTAAATTGAA
>NW_013819202.1:0-467 GCF_000517525.1 Limulus polyphemus
CACAAGATTTAACGTTACTGTGTACTATCAATAAGAATACTCGAGATTTAACGAATGTGTGTTTTATCAATAAGAAGACACGAGATTTTACGATACTGTGTACTATCAATAAGAAGACACGAGATTTAAGGATAGTGTGTTTTATCAATAAGAAGACACGAGATTTAACGATAGTTTGTTTTATCAATAAAAATACACGAGATTCAACGATACTGTGTATTATGAATAAGAAGACACAAGATATAACAATACTGTGTACTGTCAATAAGAAGAAACAAGATTTAACAATACTGTGTACTGTCAATAAGAATACACAAGATTTATCAATACTATGTACTATCAATAAGAAGACACAAAATTTAACAATACTGTGTACTATCAATAAGAAGTCACAAGATTTAACAATACTGTGTACTATTATTAAGAAGACACGAGATTTAACGATACTGTGTTCTCTAAATAAGAAG
>NW_013819203.1:0-937 GCF_000517525.1 Limulus polyphemus
TGTGTACTATCAATAACAACCTTATGGCCAGTATTGTTAAATATTTTGTCTTCTTATTGACAGTACACAGCATTGTTAAATGTACTGTCAATAAGAAGACACAAGATTTAACAATACTGTGTACTGTCAATAAGAAGACACAAGATTTAACAATGCTGTGTATTGTCAATAAGAAGACACAAGATTTAACGATACTGTGTACTATCAATAACAAGCCATAAGATTTAAGGATACTGTGTACTATCAATAACAAGACACAAGATTTAACGATACTGTGTACTGTCAATAAGAATACTCAGAATTTAACAATACTGTTCCCTGTCGATAAGAAGACACAAGATTTAACGATACTGTGTACTGTCACTAACAATCCACAAAATTTAACGAAACTGTGTACTGTCAATAAGAAGACACAAGATTTAACAATACTGTGTACTGTCAATAAAAAGACACAAGATTTAACAATACTATGTACTATCAAAAGGGAAGACAAGATTTAACAATACTGTGTACTATCAATAACAAGCCACAAGATTTAACGATTATGTGTACTGTCAATAAAAAGAAACAAGTTTTAACAATGCTGTGTACTGTCAATAAGAAGACACATGATTTAACGATACTGTGTACTATCAATAAAAAGACACAAGTTTTAACAATGCTGTGTACTAACAAGCCACAAGATTTACGAAACTGTGTACTGTCAATAAGAAGACAAAATATTTAACAATACTGTGTACTGTCAATAAGAAGACACAAGATCTAACGATACTGTCTTGATATCGATACTACCTTGTGTCTTCTTATTGACAGTACACATAATCGTTAAATCTGGTGGCTTGTTATTGATAGTACACAGTATCGTTAAATCTTATGGAATTTAACAATACTGTGTACTATCAATAAAAAGACACAAGTTTTAACAATGCTGTGTACT
>NW_013819204.1:0-467 GCF_000517525.1 Limulus polyphemus
GTAGAACCTATAGTAAGCCATTGTTTTACGTGTTTTTGTTCTTTTACTGTTTGTTTCGGATCACTATTTATCTGAGCCATTTAAAACAACACCATTTAAGAACTATTAAAAAGATCCGAAATACGATTATACCAATACATTTAATAAAACACAGAGTATAGCATTATTGGATTTTTAACTAGATCTATATTTAAGATTATATTTACAAATATCCTGATTTAGATATTTCAATATCCTTAAGATACAGAATGATAGTTCTCTGTAAAAATGCGAGCCTTTTCTACATTGTTCTTCTTAGGAAACTCTAATTTCCAATGTTTTTCTATAATATTGACGTATTCTCTGTTTTTCACCTTATTGGTGTTTTTAGAAATTTACGTACCGTATCGTTCATTTTCGGTATGTCTGGCAAGTTTTCTATCCATGAAGACTGATAATTAGCTCTGTTGAAAAAGAAAATCGAGACT
>NW_013819205.1:0-467 GCF_000517525.1 Limulus polyphemus
AGAGTCTATGACAAAGTTGCACCTTTGGCCATCCAGCTTTCCTGTCACATAGATGCTGTGTGTGCTTGGCATTTTACACCTAGCTGTAGGGACTTTCATGATGGGGTTGGTGAGTGTCCCTCAACACCAACCACTACTGGTCTCCTTTAGTCTGACTTGTTGGTAATGTTCTTCATACACTGGCTCCTCATATGTCCGTGCTTTCCACAGTTCCAAAAACTTTTCTGGATACCAGCCTTTCCTGCTGTGGCACCTCCCCTGTGTTGAAGTTTCCAGCATTGAGCTCTCTTGTGCCCAGGTTTATTACAGTGCCAGCAACGTCCCTCAAACTTCTCTGAAAGTTGACCTTTTCTGGCCTTGAATCCAGGTGACTGTACCAACCTCGGTACCTCTGTGCTGGACTTAACGTAGGATTCAAATTCGAGAGCTCTGGCCATTGCATCCTGCATGGTAGAGGGGTGTGCCTG
>NW_013819206.1:0-467 GCF_000517525.1 Limulus polyphemus
GTTTTTCTGAGTAATGCACGAGCAAGACAGATCAACTGTCTCTGTCCAACACTATCAAGTAATTACAACAACCTTAAAACATTCTGCATTTTAGATATTAATACATTCTACATTTTAGATATTAATAAATTCTACATTTCAGGTATTAATACATTCTACATTTTGGATATTAATACATTCTACAGTTCAGGTATTAATACATTCTACATTTTCGATATTTATATATTCTACATTTTAGATATTAATACATTCTACATTTTAAATATTAATACATTCTACATTTTAAATATTAATACATTCTACATTTTAGATATTGATACATTCTACATTTTAGATATTAATACATTCTACATTTTTGATATTAGTACATTCTACATTTTAAATATTAACACATTCTACATTTTAAATATTAATACATTCTACATTTTTGATATTAATGCATTCTACATTTTAAATATTAATATATT
>NW_013819207.1:0-467 GCF_000517525.1 Limulus polyphemus
CCGTTTTGATAATTGACGCAAAGTCTCTGGTTTCACAATCGGTACTTTTCTTTCTGAGGATTTACTAATTTTACGCAACTGAGACTGAAACATTGGTGTATCTACTGTCAGCAGTTTAGAAGAGATACGCGAAGTACGTAGGCTTGTAACATAAGTTACAGGATTAGGCTTAGTAGGCGACCTCGCCTTCGACACTGGTAATTCTGTACTAGATACTGGTAAATCACGTATAAGCTCAGTGGAAAGTTCGACAACCTCCGAATTCACAATATCAGGTTCTGGAACATTCTCGCAAGGAAAATTGACATTAGTAGACAAAGTTGTAGAAGATTCTTTGTCCTCTGGAACATTATCTGACTGATCAATATTATTGGATTTGGACTGTCCAGGTTCATCAAACAAATCAAATGTTGGTTGACGAGGATTAGCCTTAGCAGAATATTTAACACCCGAACAGTTTTCTCCAG
>NW_013819208.1:0-467 GCF_000517525.1 Limulus polyphemus
GTATCCACAAAACACACATTTCCCAAACAATGTTCATCACCGACAAATGATGTAATAAATGAATGAAAACGACAATGTTGACAAAATACATTTCACAAAGAATTTAATGTTCATCACCTACAAATGATCTAATAAATGCGTGAAACCGACAAAACACACATTTCACAAAGAATGTTCATCGCCTACAAACGTTGTAATAAATGCGTGAAAACCGATAATATCGATAAAATACACATTTTACAAACAATGTTCACGACCTACAAATGATTTAATAAATGCGTCAAACCAACAGTATCGACAAAACATATATTTCACAAACAATGTTCATCACCCACAAGTGATGTAATAGATGTGTGAAACCAACAGTATCGACAAAACACACATTTCGCGAACAACTTAATGTTCTTTTAATACAAATGATATAATAAGTGAGTGAAAAAGGACAGTATCGACAAAACACATTTCAC
>NW_013819209.1:0-467 GCF_000517525.1 Limulus polyphemus
AACTGTGCTTTTTCACGGGGCTTAGACTAGACACCTTCTCCCAAGCAGGGCGCACAATACTCGCTTTTAGAAAATCAATCATTGGTCTCAAATCCTGGTCCCTCTCTGCCCTGATATCTATATTTGGTTCCACTTCACCATCATCAACTCTTTCAGTTGGCTTGACTTCAGCTTGATGGCACCTAATTAGTTCAACCTCTCTTTTAACAGTTACTGGAACTTGGCCTTTGTTGTTCCCAAATGTCATTTTATCAAAATCAATCACAAACTTCCTTGGTAGTAGATAGTCCAATCCTAATATGCATTCGTCTTCAATGTCAGCCAAGTATACTTTCTGTTTGTCCTTTATGCCCATGAGCTCAATAGTTACCCACACTAGTCCCCACATTCTTGTAGAATGTCCTGTCACACCATAAAGCTTCTGTATGGCTTCTGGCACTTCTTCGTGATCTAACACCTTGATGTCC
>NW_013819210.1:0-467 GCF_000517525.1 Limulus polyphemus
CTCTCTCTCTGAACTTGATCCTGCCTTTGTCTGTCTGCCATCAATAGACGATTGTGTGGCTGCAGTGATTGACTGTATCGTCCAGGCAGCTGCTCATTTTATTCCTAAGACCTCGACACGTTTTCCATAGTATCCTCGTCCATGGTGGAGTCCTGCCTGCCAGGAGGCATGGAATGCTCAAAAACGGGCCTGGGATACCTTCCGACGGTATCCCTCTCTTTCTAACCGCATTGTTTATCAGCGGGCCCATGTTCATGCTTGGCAGGTTTGACGTCAAAGCCAAAAGGAGTCTTGGATTAAGGTCACTACTAGCATCTCTTCTACCACCAGTTCCAAAACTGTATGGGACAAGATTCGGAAAGTCATTGATAGGTATGCTTCCCATCCCCTTTCCATCTTGCTCTCCAATGGCCAGGAAGTTGCTGATGTCCAGAGCATTGCTGATGCTCTCAGCCACAGCTTTTCTC
>NW_013819211.1:0-467 GCF_000517525.1 Limulus polyphemus
GTAGGAGGAATATTACCAACAAGTCGGCCTCAAGGAGACCAGTAGTGGTTGGTGTTCAGCGACGCCCACCAATCCCATCGTGAAAGTCCCTACAGCTACGTGTAAAATGCCAAGCACACACAATGTCTATGTGACAGGAAAGCTGGATGGCCAAAGGTGCAACTTTGTCATAGATTCTGCGTCTCAGCAAATCATTGTGAGCATCAAGATGTTAGATCACGAAGGAGTACCAGAAGCCATACAGAAGCTTTGTGGTGTGACAGGACATTCTGTAAGGTTGTGGGGACCAGTGTGGGTAACTATTGAGCTCATGGGCATAAAAGACAGACAGAAAGTATACTTGGCTGACATTGAAGACGAATGCATATTAGGATTGGACTATTTACTACCGAGGAAGTTTGTAATTAATTTTGATAAAATGGCGTTTGGGAACAACAGAGGCCAAGTTCCGGTAACTGTTAAAGGAG
>NW_013819212.1:0-728 GCF_000517525.1 Limulus polyphemus
AGCCACCTTGCGCGTTTACTTTCAAAATTCTAGAATTCTAGTTTTAGTTTTACGATTTTTGTGGTCGCTTTGTGTTACTGTTTTATTGGCTTCCCCGAAAGCGTATGTGTAGTGCAGTGAAGCTTTTTGTTACCGATTGCTTCTCGATTTCTTTTTAGAAGAGGGTCCTGTATTGATGGTTCTTCACCAAATTTGGTATGTAGGTACATTTTATCGTTGCGCCGTTACATGCACAGTTTCACCTTCCTACTATTCGTTTTAAGGGAGTTATGGAAGGTTTTGCGTTTTGTACAAGTACTTCGTTCCATTAGGACGAATCTCCTCGAATTTTGTTATGATCGTTCGTTGCGTACTTGCGTATTTACATGCAAAATTCTAGTTTTGTATTATTATTTTTTCGACTTTTATGGTACATTTTGTTACTACTCTATTGGCTTTCTGAAAGAGTATGTGTACTGCAGTGAAGCGCAATATCAAAAAGACCTTTAAAACGCATAGTAGGAAGGTGAAACTTCGCATGATACTGTGGAACGAACTAGTGAATATACAAATCAAATTTTGTTAAGATCCGTCAATCTAGAACCCTCTGATAGCAAGACATCTATAACACCTCCAAAAGGAACGAAGTACTGGTACAAAACGACAAACCTGCTATAACTAATCTTCTCGAATTTTGTTATGAACGTTCGTTGCGTACTTGCGTATTTACATGCAAAATTCTAGTTTTG
>NW_013819213.1:0-967 GCF_000517525.1 Limulus polyphemus
GACAACTAAACAATCTTTACATGAATTACTAATATAAAATACAATGAATAGTGTTAGAAAACATAAAATATTCAGTAAAAAATAGCTACTTGAATAAAGCAAGGGGACAGAGTTTAAATTTCTATTGAGGCTTGGATTTTCGTTCATAACATGTATACTTTCTTTTATCAACAGTTGGTGACCATTACAATCAGTAGTTAGAATTAAAACGTCTTCTATGGAAATGGGGTGTGATTATGACGTTTCGTTGTGAAAATCAATAGCAGAGTTAGGTGAAGTTTGAAGTTTAAGTCCAGTTCTGTTAGAAACTCCCACATGTACCAATGTGCGTATTTCTAAATGGTGAGAATCTTGGAATCGGCATGAAAAATCACATTCATGGGCCATAAATTCATGATTCTCTGGACAAATGATGGAGAGTAGAAATACTTGCGCTTTTTTTTTCATATTATTATTTGCGGTTTTATAACTACCACAACAATATCAATTCAACAATGACACCTCACTCGTTCACTATAGTTTAAGTCGGTTGTTTATTGTTTTTTCTGGTATAAATCTATGATACAACGAGTTTCAGCCAGTAGTCGGTAGGCGAAAACACCAACACGTGACAGTTTAAGCGTTGAAATGTGACGAAGTCTAGAAGCCAATAATACTAAAAAATATGATAAATATTACGTATTGTTGTTTGACAATATTTGAGCTAGCGAATACATATTATTATTAAAGTGAAAATACTTAAAATACTCGTTAGAAAGTTTAAGCACATAGCGTACAAAGAAACAAAAATTACTTCGCAAATTTTGATTTATTTATTCAAGATGATCTTTCAGACAACAGTAATAATGTATTTTAAATGTGTATTATTGGCTTTTAGACTTCGTCACACTTCGAGGCTTAAACTTTTACATTTAAAATACATTATTGATTTGGTGTTTTCGCATTATATACAGCACACGCTGATAAC
>NW_013819214.1:0-466 GCF_000517525.1 Limulus polyphemus
GGTGACACGTCTTTTGTTCCATTGTTCAATTCATTCCAACTGAAATATCCTGAACCGTGATAATGCCAAAGCCTGTTGGCATGCGCCACCTTTGGCTTACCTCGCCGACCACATTTTATTTGGAAAGTCACGTCTGAGAGACGATCCACTATGTCATATGGGCCTTCCCATGGAGAAGACAACTTAGGAGACTTCCCTTTGGTCTTCCTGGGATTATACGACCACACCTTGTCTCCTGGTACAAAGCTGACTTCAGTAGATCTCTTATCATAACATAGCTTCATGGAATCAGCAGACGTTTTAAAGTTTGAATGGACTTGATGGTCAATATCATTCATCCTTTCAGATAACACTTTCATGAACTCTGACACATTTTCAGGCAACTCTTTGTAAGGTTGGCGTACTGTTATCAGGTCCACTGGCAACTGAAGTTCCAGACCAAACATCAGCTTCGCTGGAGTGTATC
>NW_013819215.1:0-466 GCF_000517525.1 Limulus polyphemus
TCATAATTTGAATTATAAGTATAATTTGGATTGAAATAACCTTAACAATGTCATGAAAGAAAGGGATCTTAGTGTAATAGTTGATCAGTCTCTATCGCCATCCAAACAGTGTGCTGCTGCTAGTGGTAAGGCAAATAGGATTTTAGGTTATATCTACAGAAATATTGAATACAAGAGGTTATAATTTCATTGTATAGGTCACATTTGGAATATTGTGTTCAGTCTTGGGCTCCTTACCTTAGGAAAGGCATCAAATTGTTGGAAAGAGTTCAGAGAATGGTTACTAGAATGGTGCCTGGGATAGTGGGGTTGTCAAACGAGGAGAGGCTGAAATCTCTGAACTTTTTTCTCTTAAAAAAAAGAAGAGTTATAGGGGATCTGATTGAAGTGTTTAAGATTGTAGGAGAAATTGATAGTGTTGATGCATCATCTTTTTTCATACTTAACAGTGAGAATAGTAGAACTA
>NW_013819216.1:0-466 GCF_000517525.1 Limulus polyphemus
ACAGAGACGTATTTTTGCCATATGCCAGGGCAAAGTTTGGCAATAACTTTGTGTTCCTAGATGACAATGCCACTGCCCACAGTGTACATATTGTACAGGATTAACTCGACCAGGAGATAATACCATGGCCAACAAAGTCTCCAGATTGTAATCCCATTGAGAACTGTTGGGCAGAACTGAACTGGAAAATTGCTAACCATGACCCCAAACCAGCTACTGTAGTTGAGTTTTAGCGCTTTCTAGTGACAAGCTGGGATGAAATCACGGTGGATTACATCAATAACCTCATCGACAGCATGCTACATCGCTTTGCGGAGGTTATTAGAGTACGAGAACCATCCAAGTACTGAATGTTTAATATGAACTGATATAAGGTTATTATATAAGGTCATTATATATATATATATGTTGAGGTTTTTGTTATGATAGGTGAAATGCCGAATTACACATCTTTCTTCAGGTGTTT
>NW_013819217.1:0-548 GCF_000517525.1 Limulus polyphemus
ACTTTCTATTGGTTGGTCTAAAAGTAACAATTCATAATTTACTGTTCTTTATTACTTTCAGGAAGATCTACATTTATTTAAAGTTCCTTTGAGTGACGTAACTTTCTATTGGTTGGTCTAAAAGTAACAATTCATAATTTACTGTTCTTTATTACTTTCAGGAAGATCTACATTTATTTATAGTTCCTTTGAGTGACGTAGCTTTTTATTATTTAGTCTAAAAGTAACAATTCATAATTTACTGTTCTTTATTACTTTCAGGAAGGTCTACATTTATTTAAAGTTCCTTTGAGTGAGGAAGTTTCGAAGTTTTCTGTTTAACTTTTCTAGAATCATCAAACGATGCCTAACACTTTGGCTACAACATTAACACCAAGCACTGTAGCCACAACAAAGAAACTGGATACTCTACTCACTACAACATTAACACCAAGCACTGTAGTCGTAACAAAGAAACTGGATAATGTACTCACTACAACATTAACACCAAGCACTGTAGTCACAACAAAGAAACTGGATACTCTACTCACTACAACATTAACACCAAG
>NW_013819218.1:0-495 GCF_000517525.1 Limulus polyphemus
CAATGATTTACACACTTTACTTACAGCTTGACTCCATTATAGCCGTTATCAATTTATCTGCCATCTAATATACTAAAATAAAGGGCGTCTAGCAAACGCTGGGATGTTCCGTGAGAATCCCCGATCCTTCTAGAATCTCATCACGTGTTACCAGCGTCACGTGACTTCCGCTGTCGTAACACTGCCCCTTCCCAAACAATAGCCATTTACATTAAACCAATATATAATTTACAATAACTTAATTAAATGTACAGAATTTACAAACACAAAATTAAATATTCAACAAAGTCTCTTAATTTTACAGGACGTACCTTCTTCCATCCTGGTCTCCCTCTCGTTGGCCTCTGATTCACGTGGGGTTTATCTTCTCTATCAGGAAAAGTCCTATTATCGGTAACAGTTACATCAGTGGTAGTAACTTCATCAAGGGCTTCACTGTTTCTCTTCTCAAAACCAGGTAGAGCTTCTTTTTCGACAGTGGCTTTTTCAGGTGAC
>NW_013819219.1:0-467 GCF_000517525.1 Limulus polyphemus
CACCACTACAACGTGCTGCTTCATTATCCAAATGACATTTCACAGATTGATTCACAATCAGCATTTTGTTTCTGTACTGATCCCGTATATCTGAATCGATTGTATCAATGATAGAAACCAGGCAATCAAACAAATCATTTACCAAAATCCCAGTTGCATAGTCCACAGCAGTCAAAGCTTTCATATAATTGAAAGTAAAAGCATTTACGAATTTAAAAAACGTTCTCATACAAATAGTTTCACTAACATTTTCCACATATGACCTGTACATCAATTCTGGAATCATTTTCCGGGTGATTTTTGGTAGTGTGATCGATGTACTTCCGATTTCAACTTACGTTCACCCCATGAAAGTAATTGCGTATTTGATGGGGACAAGATGAACATGACTGAAACTGACATAATGGAAGTATTATATTTCACAATTGATCTTTTTACTTTCACCAAATTTATCCCAGACACCAACG
>NW_013819220.1:0-467 GCF_000517525.1 Limulus polyphemus
TGCAAAACACACTTTACAGCTCACTAGCTCGAAACTAACTGAATCATAAATTACACAGAACTCATCATAACTATTGTTCGCTTAACCCGCTGGCTTTTCTCTGCCAGGCTTATATACTAACAAAGAGGCATCTCCAACATTCGCGGAGTTCCCCGATTATTCGAGAAATTCACCACGCATGCTCTCAGCATCACGTGACTTCCGCTATCGTAACAATACAAATACAAAAATTTATTGAAAACGATTCTTTTTACAGAAATCGATGTTTGCGGTCAATTTTTGAAAAAAAGATATTTTAATGAAGAAATATCATTATTTGTACGAACAAAACATCCTTTATTCCATTGCTTTCTAACCTTGAAGATACATAGCATTTCAACATTCACGGATCAAAAGATGCAAAATAATGCTTATTGTTGCCAACTTATAACTTTATTTATAGTGTTAAGACAGCGGAAGTCACGTGA
>NW_013819221.1:0-466 GCF_000517525.1 Limulus polyphemus
AACAAATTTCGTTAAAATCGGGTTACCGAGTTAGCCCCGTTTTTCGGGTCACTTTTATGAAAATTTCTAGATGAATTTAGGTACACTAGATGGCAGTTTATCTATCTATAAATGAAGTAATTAACCACATAAAGCATTTCTTTATTCCCACCAGTTATTGTTGAAAACTCTCCAACATTCCCCACAACAAAACTCAACTCACGAACAAAATTGATACTAACAAACCCAACAGTACATTACACTGCAGTTTACACTTTGTTCCTGAAACCAGCTCAAGAATTATCCACACTTGGACAAAACTAGCCATTAAACACAATATTCCTGTCAATGCCAAATTCTCACAAAAAACCCAGCCCTAAAGTAAAATCGTTACCAAACAAAAATTATTTAGAATCACACAATACCAACGCCATTTACAAAATAACATGCAATAACTGCCCAGAATTCTACATCGGAGAAACCGGAA
>NW_013819222.1:0-274 GCF_000517525.1 Limulus polyphemus
GACAGTACACAGTATCGTTAACTCTTGTGTCTTCTTACTGACAGTACACAGTATCGTTAAATCTTGTGTCTTTTTATAGATAGTACACAGTATTGCTAAATCTTGTGTCTTCTTATTGAGAGTACACAGTATTGTTAAATCTTGTGTCTTCTTATTGACATTGCACAGTATCGTTAAATCTTGTGTCTTCTTATTGACAGTACAAAGTTTCGTAAAATCTTGTGTCTTCTTATTGACAGTACACAATATTGTTAAATCTTGTGTCTTCTTATTG
>NW_013819223.1:0-807 GCF_000517525.1 Limulus polyphemus
GGCTAAATTATCCAGATTTGTTTGAAGACAGGTTTGAATGTGATTAATATCACGACCAGTTTTCCAGAGGGCTAGATTATCCGCAAAAATACTATAATTCGTACCATTATTAATGAAGGAAGCGCTTAGGTCATTAATCATTAGAAGGAATAAAATAGGGCTAATAACACTACCCTGGGGACCTTTAAGGTCAGAGTCAATGGAGTCGTCTCTGGGGAAAGAGTCTCGGAAAATGGCACTCATTTGCCCAATTTTTTGGTAAAGCTGCTGGAATATTTCAATAAGGTATGGAATGAAGGTACCCTCCCTTCAGCCTGGAAACATGCCATAGTTTGTCCAATCCCTAAGCCAGACAAGGATCCAAGTTCTGTTACATCGTATCGACCAATTGCTCTTACTTCTACTATGTGTAGAATTATGGAACGAATGATTGCATACCGTTTGAATTGATATTGTGAAAAACATAAACTTTTCGACCAGTTTCAGTCTGGTTTCCATTGGAAGAAGTCACCACTTGATCATTTGGTATGGCTACATGAAGATGTCAACAAGTCATTGTGTAACAGAGGTAAGGCAGTGTCTGTATTCTTGGATATTGAACGAGCATACGATATGGTCTGGAAGGAAGGTTTGTTATATAAACTCAATAGTTATGATTTTGATGGCCAACTCTTTAGCTGGATTAAAGACTTTCTTTCAAACCGATTTTTTATAGATTTTATAAGGAATTCGATCGTCACCAGGGGCCGAGTTTTTAGATGTCTTTATTGCTCGGTTAATTTCACCGATCGTGAATTGAGCGTTCAA
>NW_013819224.1:0-467 GCF_000517525.1 Limulus polyphemus
GTGGTAGTTATAAAGATTGTTCACGTCTGATATAATCACAGAATCATATCAACAATATGGTAGATATAAAGATTGTTTACGTCTGAGATAATCACAGAATCATATCAACAATATGGTAGTTATAAAGATTGTTAACGTCAGAGATAATCACAGAATCATATCATCAATAAGGTAGTTATAAAGATTGTTTACGTCTGAGATAATCACAGAATCATATCAACAATAAGTAGTTATAAAGATTGTTTACGTCTGAGATAGTCACAGAATCATATCAACAATATGGTAGTTATAAAGATTGTTCACGTCAGAGATAATCACAGAATCATATCAACAATAAGTAGTTATAAAGATTGTTTACGTCTGAGATAGTCACAGAATCATATCAACAATATGGTAGTTATAAAGATTGTTCACGTCTGAGATAATCACAGAATCATATCAACAATAAGTAGTTATAAAGATTGTTT
>NW_013819225.1:0-467 GCF_000517525.1 Limulus polyphemus
AGTTGTCAAACAGTGTGGTATTATAATCACAACCAGTTGTCATACAGTGTAGTATTATACCAATAACTAGTTGACACACAATGTAGTGTCATACCTATAACCAGTTGCCACACAGTGTAGTATTATACCCATAACCTTTTGTCACACAGTGTAGTATCATACCTATAACCAGTTGCCACACAGTGTAGTATTATACCCATAACCAGTTGTCAAACAGTGTGGTATTATAATCACAACCAGTTGTCATACAGTGTAGTATTATACCAATAACTAGTTGACACACAATGTAGTGTCATACCTATAACCAGTTGCCACACAGTGTAGTATTATACCCATAACCATTTGTCACACAGTGTAGTATCATACCTATAACCAGTTGTCACACAGTGTAGTATCATATCCATAACCAGTTGTCACACAAAGTAGTATCACACCCTTAACCCTTTGTCACACAATGTAGTATCATA
>NW_013819226.1:0-463 GCF_000517525.1 Limulus polyphemus
ATCCATTTTGTCTTACATTGGCTAACTACACACCCATTTTGTCTTACATTGGGTAACTACACATTCATTTTGTCTTACATTGGCTAACTACACATCCATTTTGTCCTACACTGGCTAACTACACATTCATTTTGTCTTACATTGGCGAACTACACATCCATTTTGTTCCACATTGGCTAACTACACATCCATCTTGTTCTACATTGGCTAACTACACGTCCATCCTGTCCTACACTGTCTAACTACACATCCATTTTGTCCTACACTGTCTAACTACACATTCATTTTGTCTTACATTGGCTAACTACACGTCCATTTTGTCCTACATTGGCTAACTACACACCCATTTTGTCTTACATTGGCTAACTACACATCCATTTTGTCTTACATTGGCTAACTACACATCCATTTTGTCTTACATTGGCTAACTACACGTCCATTTTGTCCTACATTGGCTAACTAC
>NW_013819227.1:0-1590 GCF_000517525.1 Limulus polyphemus
GATAACAACTGTTCCAGTTTATATGAAAATATTTTAGTTCAGTTAAAACCAATATGACGTCATTTACAAATTACTAAATTATCAATAATTGTTATTTAATCATTCATTATGTATTAAATACGTCTATGTTATATAATGTTTGTCAAACCTTTAGATTATAAGGTGAAACTGTTTCACATTCTTCAGCAGATTTTGTTAAATTTTCTTGGTTCCTTCCAGTCAGAGCTACCCTCGCTCCCAGGCGTGAGAACAACACAGCAGTGGCTCTACCTATCCCTGAACTAGCACCTAAATATTTAGATATCCACACAAGTATTTTAATTTGTAGAAGTAGAAAGTTGTTATAGCTTTTGAATAAGGAATATAAACGACGGACAAGAAATTAATAAATATTAATAGGATGTCGTTTGTTTAATTTATCATATCAGATGTTTATATTGTTATAATAAACAATAAAGGTTGATTTCATTTCACCGACCTGTGATTAACGCCACCTTCTGGTCCAGTTTTCTCCCTCCATATTGTGAAGTAGCCATTGATGAAATTACCTACAATACAAAACTTGAATTTAGTGCATTTTTTGTAAAATTACTTAACAGGAACAAAA
The DNA here is from genome assembly GCF_000517525.1 of Limulus polyphemus. NCBI lineage: Eukaryota > Metazoa > Arthropoda > Merostomata > Xiphosura > Limulidae > Limulus > Limulus polyphemus. The sequence goes on from NW_013819227.1 coordinate 608, forward strand.
TACAGGTTTCATGTAAAATACAAATGACTAAAATAATACTTTAAGATGGGTGTAGAGGGGGTGAGTCGCGTGACCTGTGACGGTACAGGTGGATGATTCCAAAATATAAGAATATTAGTGAACACTTAGCACACTATATAGTGATTAAACTGTATAGAGAGAGAGACAGGATAATATAATTGAAAAGTCTATTTATGCTTTGATTAAAAATAAAACTATAATAATTATACCTATAATTATAATTATTATTATAGTTCTGTGTATATATATTATCTAAAGATGAGAATATAAGTAAGTAAATGAGATTAACGCCTCAATTTAGAAAGATAAAAATTGCCTGTGGTTTAGATTCAAAATAAAATTCAAGATACATTTGTTTCTTTTGTCACTGTACAAAACGTGATTACAAGTGTGCGATATCTGAAAGAAAAACTTATACATTACAGTTTCCTTTTATAAATATTGATTTGTAAGCATAATTTAAAACACGACAACTAAAGTTTCCAAAATTTGATTTCCAAAGAATTCAAATACATAAATATGTATCTATATAAATATAATAGTACTTTCTGTTGTCTGTATCTATCCACAGTATTATTCTGCTTGTTTGTGTGTACGACCGTTACGCTTTCTGACCGAGAACCTGTAGCATAAGCATGCGTAGTTAGAATGTTTCCCCAAGAAAAACCGCGCATGCGCATGATTCACTCGACGACAAACAGTCTCCCTGCGGTAGAGAGCTGTGAAGCTCAGTGATCAAGTCACTACAATTGCTGTATGAAACAAAAAGTAACAACAAAAAGGGGATGTAAATATACTTTACTATCCATTTTGAACAACAGAATATTAAAAACTTATCAAAGTTTTAAAAAAGGTTTGACGTTTATTTATCGATTTATTAAGTACAATAAAGTTTAGTCCTAACTAAACTAAACTAAAAAAAAAAACGTACACACAGGTTACAGTGTTAATTTATGTCGTTA
>NW_013819228.1:0-468 GCF_000517525.1 Limulus polyphemus
GGGTCAAGCTAATATTTATGAATACATACAAGCCAATCATAGTGTCCACGGGTCAAGCTAATATTTAGGAATGCATACAAGCCAATCATAGTTTCCACCGGTCAAGCTAATATTTAGGAATGCATAAAAGCCAATCATAGTATCCACGGGTCAAGCTAATGTTTAGGAATTGATACAAGACAATCATAGTGTCCACCAGTCAAGCTAGTATTTAGGAATGCATACAAGCCAATCATATTATCCACCGATGAAGCTAATAATTATGAATGCATACAAGCCAATCACACTATCCACGGGTCTAGCTAATATTTACGAATGCATACAAGCCAATCACAGTATCCAAGGGTCAAGCTAATATTTATGAATGCATACAAGCCAATTATAGTATCCACCGGTCAAGCTAATATTTAAGAGTGCATACAAAGCCATTCATAGTGTCCACGGGTCAAGCTAATATTTAGGAATGCG
>NW_013819229.1:0-467 GCF_000517525.1 Limulus polyphemus
AGCTCATTTGTGGCACAGTGCAGGCCGTAGTTTGGTGACCCTGGCATAGAGGGGATTCAACTTTGAATGTCGACATAACAAAGTCAGGTTACTTAATTATGCAAAACATTTTATTTTACACGACAATCATATATTACCGGTGTAGTACAAGACATGTGCAGATTAAAGCATGAAAATAGTGTTTACATTTAATCTGATATATTTAACTGATGATGACTTCGGAAAAATGTGACAAGTTATGAAGTTATAAGTTACATAAACTTTTAGGTGCAAATGAATTTGTAAGTTTTAAATAGGTCAACTTTATGGGTATATACTTAAATAATTAAAAACAAATGGGACGTGTCACTTTTCATTACCATTTCATTAGTCTGGCATTGTCTAATATATATTGTTACGTCTCCGTTTGTTAATTAATTTTCCGTAACTTAGTTCCGACGAAACTTTAGTGACACAAGTCCTTTCTT
>NW_013819230.1:0-594 GCF_000517525.1 Limulus polyphemus
AAAGTATGGTATAATCATCATGTCTATGCATTTTATCCATGTCTTAATAAAATATGGTATAATCATCGTGTTCATGTATTTTACCCACGTTATAATAAACTATGGTATAATCATCGTGTTCATGTATTACCCATGTTGTAATAAAGTATGGTATAAACATCAGGTTCATGTATTTTACCCATGTCTTAATAAATTATGGTATAATCATCGTTTTCATGTATTTTATCCATGTCTTAATAAAGTATGGTATAATCATTATGTTATGTATTTTAACCATCTCTTAGTAAATTATGGTATAATCATCGTGTTTATGTATTTCACTCATCTCTTGGTAAATTATGGTATAATCATCGTGTTCATTTATTTTACCCATGTCTTAATAATGTATGGTACAATCATCGTGTTGATGTTTTTCACCCATGTCTTATTAAAGTACGGTATAATATTCGTATTGATATATTTTACCCATGTCTTAGAAAATTACGGTATAATATTCGTATTGATATATTTTACCCATGTCTTAGAAAATTATGGTATATTCATCGTGTTGATGTATTTTACTCATATCTTTGTAAAGTATGGTATAATCATCGT
>NW_013819231.1:0-467 GCF_000517525.1 Limulus polyphemus
AACTCCGAGATGTCCTCCTGTTAAACTATCATGGGATTGACGCAGCACAGCTTCCCGTAACCTTCTCGGTATAACTGTTTGCCAGGTCGTCACTTTCCCATCTCCGGAGAAGAATACCATCTTCAAGCTTCAACTGGTCCCATTGTACCCAATAGTTCTTTGTCACAGTGCTTAAGCGAGACACCTTCTCCCATGCAGGGCGCAAAACACTTGCTTTTAGAAAATCAATTATTGGCTTCAAATCTTGGTCGTTCTCCTGCTCTGCTTTAATATTTATACCTGGTTCCACTTCACCATCATCAACTCCTTCAGTCACTTTGATTTCAGCTTGATGGCACCTGGTTAGTTCAACCCCTCTTTTTACACTTATCCGAAATTGGCCTTTAGTGATATAATAGAAAATAGTTTAATTCAGAAACGATTTAAGTTTAAAGTTTAATCGTTATTTTACTTTCTATGATAAATTT
>NW_013819232.1:0-468 GCF_000517525.1 Limulus polyphemus
CTATAGTATTAACGTAGTAAGTAATTTATGGTTTTTTTAGTTATTCAAGTGTATATATATAAAACCTAAAAAAACATATTTTGTTTCATATCTTCCACGTGCAAATTTTTTAAAGGCTTAGCAAACTACGTCAAGCAGCAACCGAGTACAAAGGTCGTAACTGAAAGAGATAATTGTTTGCTTTACCTCTAGTTATTGTTCTATGTTTTAAGAAAAATAAGTTTAAGAACTTATTTCAAAATATCAATAATTTATATTCATATATAATGTATAATAATTGAAATGTGACTGTATTTTACAAAATACTAGTCCACTAAAACAAAGCCAAGACAAGTTACTTTGTACAGATTAAAGGTCAGTCTTATGTTATTTGATATGGTAACATGAGTGCACATGAGCTGCATCATTGTAACTTCTGTATTGTTAGCCAGGCACAGCTGAAAGGTCAATATAATAAAAGTAATAAAT
>NW_013819233.1:0-463 GCF_000517525.1 Limulus polyphemus
AATTTCATTATATGGAAGTACATGACGGCTAACTAACTCATGCTACAGATAGATACATAGTTATATAACAGTCAACCATCTTTATCCAATCAATTGATTATATGGAAGTACATAACGGCTAACTAACTGATGCTATAGATTGATACATAATTATATAACAGTCAAATATCTGTAACCAATCAATTGATTATATGGAAGTACATAACGGTTAACTAACTAAAGCTACAGATAGACACATAAATATATAACAGTCAACCATCTTTAACCAATCAATTGCTTATATGGAAGTACATAACGGCTAACTAAATGATGCTACAGATAGATAGATAATTATATAACAGCCAACCATCTTTAACCAATCATTTCATTATATGGAAGTACATGACGACTAGCGAATTGATGTTACAGATAGACACCAAAATTTTTAACAGTCAAACATATTTAAGCAACCATTTCATTATAT
>NW_013819234.1:0-466 GCF_000517525.1 Limulus polyphemus
TATACAGGTCTGCTATCCAGCCCTTCTAAACATATATACATGTTTCTGTTTGACAGGTCTGCTGCCAGCCCTTCTAAACATATATACAGGTTTCTGTTATGTAGGCTATCAAGCTCTTCTTCTATCTACATCACTTAGCCATTGATTCACCTTCATCCTTGTTGGTCCTGGATTCTTCTATTTTATTAGACTAACTTTTGTCAACTTATTATGATTATTTCCTAAGCAATGACTCTTACTGAAAGAAAAAGCAATATATCACTGGCACAAACCCTAATCATCTGGTCATGCCAGGCTTTCGTAACGAACCTTTAGAGGTAATTAACGCTTCAGATAAGTACATCAAGTTAGTCAAGGGTTATGTTACATGAGTAAGTTATGATAATAGAGTATTGAAAACTTACCAAGTGTTATGTTACACGAGTAAGTTATGATAATAAAGTATTGAAGACTTACCAAGTGTTAA
>NW_013819235.1:0-467 GCF_000517525.1 Limulus polyphemus
TACTTTTGAGGGAATTACCATTTCTTCACAAGTTTTGACGGTTCTTGGTATAGTTTCACCACGATAGAGTTGCGATGTACCTTACGAATTGGCAAGATATCTGTGGACGAGTCATTCGTATTTTAACATCTTGGAGACATAGAGAATTATCCCTGAAAGGTAGAGTGTTGATTATTAATGCTTTGGTTGCCTCTGTACTATGGTATCCACTTTTGCTTTATTACGCAAGGAGTTTTTGATCATTATATGGGAATACATACATACGAAGGGGGACTCAACTTTGTAGATATTCGTCTCCCTAAATATATCTATAGATTGAAACTGCTTCAGAATTGCTTATTGAGACTGTGTCTTGATGGTTTAAGTTTGTTATTATATTTTTATTTTGGTCTTTATAGTGATTTTCAACTCGCTACTGATGTATTTTCATGTTCCCCGATTGCTGCGCCTTTTACCTCCGTATATCG
>NW_013819236.1:0-1106 GCF_000517525.1 Limulus polyphemus
ATTACTGTCTTACTCTGAACAATCACTTTATGATACATGACTGAATTATTCTGAACAATGACTTTGTATTCTCTTATTGACGTACTCTGAACAATGACTTTGTAATTCATGACTGACTTACTCTGAACAATCACTTTGTATTCCATGAGTGAATTACTCTGAACAATGACATTGTAATACATGATTGACTTACTCTAATTAATGACTTTGTAATATCTTATTGACTTACACTGAACAATGACTTTGTAATATCTTATTGACTTACACTGAACAATGACTTTGTAATACATGACTGACTTACTCTGAACAATTGCTTTGTAATACACGATTGACTGAATATGAACAATGAATTTTTAATATATTACTGACTTCCTCTGAACAATTACTTTATGATACATGTCTAGATTACTCCAAATAATGACTTTGTTATACATGACTGACTTACTCCGAACAATTACTTTTAATATTTATTGCTCAGAGTAAGTCAGTCATGAATTAGAAAGTCATTGTTCAGAGTACGTCAATAACAGATTACAAAGTCATTGTTCAGAGTAAGTCAGTCATGAATTACAAAGTCATTGTTCAGAGTACGTCAATAACAGATTACAAAGTCATTGTTCAGAATAATTCAGTCATGTATCACAAAGTGATTGTTCAGAGCAAGTCAGTAAGGAAACTTTCTGAAAGTCATGTTTCAGAGTAAATCAATCATGTATTACAAAGTCACTTTTTTAGAGTAAGTCAGTCATGGATTACAATGTAATTGTTCAGAGTAAATCAGTCATATATTACAAAGTGATTGTTCAGAGTAAGTTAATCATATACTACAAAGTGATTGTTCAGAGTAAGTCAATCATGTATTACAACCACAAATGTAAAGCCAACTGTAAGGGTTTTGTTTTACTCTAAAATGATAATTATTCAGGTAACTTCAGCCAAGATAAGAATTATTCAGGTAACTTGATCCAAGGTAAAAATTAATCAGTTATCTTGAGCGAAGATAAGAAATATTCAGCTAACTTGAGCCTAGATAAGGATTGTGGAGCTAAATCTGCATCAGTGTAAGAATTGGTGAGCTAAGCCTATTCCTAGTTAAGGATTATAAA
>NW_013819237.1:0-467 GCF_000517525.1 Limulus polyphemus
AATAACAAGCCAAAGAGATTTAACGATAGTGTGTAGTATCAAAAAGAAGACACAAGATTTAACAATACTGGGTATCTTCAATAACAAGCCAAAGAGATTTAACGATACTGTGTACTATCAATAAGAAGACAAAATATTTAACAATACTGTTAATTGTCAATAAGAAGACAGAAGATTTAACAATACTGTGTACTGTCAATAAGAAAACACAAGATTTAACAATAATGTGCACCATCAATAAGAAGACACAAGATTTAACAATACTTTGTACTGTCAATAAGAAGAAACAAGATTTAACGATACTGTGTACTGTCAATAAGAAGACATAAAAATTTAACGATACTATGTACTGTCAATAAGAAGACACAAGATTTAAGAATACTGTGTACGGTCAATAAGATGACACAATATTTAACGATACTTTGTACTATCAATAAGAAAACACAAGATTTAACAATACTGTGTAT
>NW_013819238.1:0-467 GCF_000517525.1 Limulus polyphemus
CAGATTATGTAGCCTTACGTTGTCTGTATTCTACTTCTACGTCTCAAAGCTAATTAAAACTTCCCGTCAACTTCAGTAAAAATTTGTTTAAAATGTTCTCTGGTGTTATAAAGGATTTTCTTAAAACTATCTTTAAAAAGAAAACTTACGAAATAGTTATTGTTTGTTTGTTTTAGAGCAAACCCATACTGGGCTCTGTTATGTTCACCACGAGGAATCGCACCCCAGATTTTAGCTTTGCAAGACCAAAGACTTACCGCTGTCCCACCGAAGAAAATAGTTAATATGATTTTTTAAAAATTTTTAGATGTTACTCTTTTTACTCTTAGATTGGCAGTTAGCCTATAAATAACATTCATAAGCCCAGGAATCGGTGTTCAATTTGTGTATATTATCAAGAACAATAAATGTCAGAAATGAATTACGCTGCTACGCTTCAGATATCCTGGGTACTTACAATCCAATTT
>NW_013819239.1:0-806 GCF_000517525.1 Limulus polyphemus
ACATTTTTCACATCGCATCATTTTACACATGTGCTGTAAAACTGAATTTACATTCATCTTAGTTCCTAATCAACCACATCGTATTTTGTTTAGTGTAACTCAGTGGTGTATCAATTATTATAATGATTAAACATTGTATAATATCCACCACGGATCAGGAGATGCTGAATATCAACCAGCAGTTAAGTAATGTAGATGTACCATTTATTAGGAGAACTGATTATATAGTAACCTGTGAAAGGCGGGATATCACCTACATGGTTTGAAAAGGTTGGGTATGTCTGAGCTAGTGATTTAAAAAGTGCGATTTATTACGGAACACTGGGTATAATTGATCAAAGAAAGATAAGATACTTGGTAAGATATAAAGATGTAGTAATGGAGAATCGTACATCTGCCAGTGATATGAGAGATGTTAAATATTTGTAAATATCTAAACAAATAAAGGATGTAGACCAATGATAAAGATATGTATATGGTATTCATCATTTGTTTGTGAAAGTTCGAATGTTAAGTAGTAACGAAAGAAAGGTAAAAACCTTCCTCCTGTTATGACCTAAACAGAAATATATCACTCAGTACTCAAGACTGTTGAACATCGGCTAAGCTTAAACAGAGAGATATCACTCAATCATCAAGATTTTTAAAATCAGCTAGTAGCTCCCTTCAGTTGGATATATATATGTCATTGATCTAGAAAAGCTAAGTTGTTGAGTAACAGCCACTGATAAAATATAGGTAATTGGGTTTGATTTGGTTGTTATTAAAGCACAAAGGTACACAATGAGCGAGCTGTCTTGTACCCA
>NW_013819240.1:0-467 GCF_000517525.1 Limulus polyphemus
CTGGGCCAATCTCAACCAAACTTTGTGGGATGATAGTTTGGAACAAGGGGAATGTAAATGAGGATTCAGAACCCCTCCACCCCATTATTGATGTTATTGAGCATTCATTGTTTTTGATGTAAGTTAACGTTAACTACATTCGTATATAGCGCCACGCTCTTACACAACACAAAAATCTTTATTAAATTTTCCATCCTCCGGTGAAACAGCGGTAAGTCTTAGGCTTTACAACGCTAAAATCAGGGGTTTGAATCCTCTCGGTAGACACAGCAGATAGCTCGATGTGACTTTGCTATAAGAAAACACACACACACACATTAAATCTTCTATAACACAACATACACACAGTGTGGGGGGAGTGCTAGCGCTCTCTATGGAGGAATGTAATGAAAAAACTGGCCGCCACTATTGCAATACCACATAAACTCAGGTGAAGTTGACACGACAACAGCCACCATAACGCTGAT
>NW_013819241.1:0-467 GCF_000517525.1 Limulus polyphemus
GTCATTTCTTCTGTTGTTCACTTCGTTCCAACTGAAATGTCCTGGACCATGATAACGCCAAAGCCTGTTGGCATACACCACCTTTGGCTGACCTCGCCGACTACATTTTATCTGGAAAGTCATGTCTAAGAGACGATCCACTATGTCATATGGGCCTTCCCAAGGATAAGACAAATTAAGAGACTTCCCTTTGGTCTTCCTGGGATCATCCAACCACACCTTGTCTCCTGGTACAAAGCTGACTTCAGTAGATCTCTTATCATAAGATAACTTCATCGAATCAGCAGACGTTTCCAAGTTTGAACACACTTGATGGTGAATATCATCCATTCTTTCCGATAACACCTTCACAAACTCTGACACATTCTCAGGCAACTCTTCATAAAGTGGGCATCCCTTATGCTTGGGTCCCCTTTTAGCACTACATGTACTGCATGTTCTGCACCATTCTTCCACATCTCGCCTCA
>NW_013819242.1:0-467 GCF_000517525.1 Limulus polyphemus
CACTTGATGGTGAATATCATCCATCCTTTCCGATAACACTTCCACAAACTCTAACATATTCGCAGGCAACTCTTCATCATTTGGGTGTCCCTTATGCTTGGGTCGCCTTTTAGCACTACATGTACTGCATGTCTTGCACCATTCTTCCACATTTCGCCTCATACCTGTCCAGTAAAATCTTTGTCGTAGGTGACTTAATGTCTTCTTAATTCCGAGATGTCCTCCTGTTAAACTATTATGGGATTGACGCAGCACAACTTCCCGTAATTTCCTCGGTATAACTGTTTGCCAAGTCATCACTTTCCCATCTGTAGTTTCCCATCTTCGGACAAGAATAGCATCTTCAAGCTTTAACTGGTCCCATTGTGCCCAATAGTGCTTTGTCACAGGGCTTAGACTAGACATCTTCTCCCAAGCAGGGCGCAAAACACTTGCTTTTAGAAAATCAATCATTGGCTTCAAATCTT
>NW_013819243.1:0-467 GCF_000517525.1 Limulus polyphemus
CGTTAAATCTTTTGGCTTGTTATTGATAGTACACAGTATCATTAAATCTTATGACTTGTTATGATAGTACACAGTATCGTTAAATCTTTTGTCTTCTTATTGACAGTACACATTATTGATAAATCCTTTTTCTTCCTCATGACAGGACACAGTATTGTTAAATCTTGTGTCTTCTTATTGACAGTACACAGTATTGATAAATCCTGTATCTTCTTATTGAAAGGACACAGTATTGTTAAATCTTGTCTCTTCTTATTGACAGTACACAGTATCGTTAAATCTTGTGACTTCTTATTGACAGTACACAGTATTGATAAATCCTGTATCTTCTTATTGACAGGACTCAGTATTGTTAAATTTTGTGTCTTTTTACTGACAGGACACAGTATTGTTAAATCTTGTGTCTTCTTATTGACAGTACACAGTATTGATATATCCTGTATCTTCTTATTGACAGGACACAGTAT
>NW_013819244.1:0-468 GCF_000517525.1 Limulus polyphemus
GTAGAGCTTATAGTACTACCCGGTTGAAAAGGAGTCCCGTATAAAAACCCGCACACCCATGTCTTTGAAGCCTTTAAAAATAGTAATGTCATTTGCATGCATATATATGCATATTCATTGCTATTGTCAACTTTAATGGGATTTTTTTTGGGGGGGGGATCTCATTAATTTTGGGAGTAGTCACAAGCACCAATGCTACGTAGGCTATTTATAATGTGTGTTCATTGACGGTTATGATATTGGTTACCATATGTTTGGCACTCACACAAATGCACTTCCTGGTACTGGATCTCTAGTAACTTGCATGAGTGGCATGTAGAGTTAGGGTATCTTTTATGTTAGGCAAATTGTAAGTGGTTATTTTACATTTTCTTTACATCAAGTATCTCAGATTGTTTACTGACGTTTCAGTAGATGCTGGATCATAGATCTTATAGACAAATGTTTCCCCCTGCAGAGACAAAGTTT
>NW_013819245.1:0-604 GCF_000517525.1 Limulus polyphemus
TTTAACGATACTGTGTAGTGTCAATAAGAAGACACAAGATTTAACGATACTGTATACTTTCAATAATAAGACACAAGATTTACCAATACTATGTACTGTCAATAAGAAGACACAAGATTTAACAAAACTGTGTACTGTCAATAAGAAGACACAAGATTTAACAATACTGTGTACTGTCATTAAAAAGACAAAAGATTTAACGATACTGTGTACTGTCAATAAGAAGACACAAGATTTAACGATACTGTGTACTTTCAATAAGAAAACACAAGATTTACCAATAATGTGTACTGTCAATATGAAGACACAAGATTTAACAAAACTATGTACTGTCAATAAGAAGACACAAGATTTAACGATTCTGTGTACTTTCTATAAGAAGACACAAGATTTAACGATACTGTGTACTGTCAATAAGAAGACAAAAGATTTAACAAAACTGTGTACTGTCAATCAGAAGACACTGGTTATTGACAGTACACAGTATCGTTAATGGAAGACACAAGATTTAACGATACTCTGTACTGTCAGTAAGAAGACACAATATTTAACGATACTGTGTACTGTCAATAAGAAGACACAAGATTTAACAATAGTGTGTACT
>NW_013819246.1:0-465 GCF_000517525.1 Limulus polyphemus
GGGGAAGAAAAACTTATTTAAAATCAAGTTATTATCTCGTTTACCACAATGAACATTTTTTATTATTGTTTTTAAAAAATACAAACAAACTGAAGAAAATGGAAGAACATTGATGTCAAACGAATATGCATCCTCATTCATCCTGATTTTTGTGTGTGAGATCTACGTCTTTTAGTCTCAAAACTACGTGTTGTGGTCTTTCTCTTATGTATTGCATCTGGAGTATATCGTTTCAATGACCAGGAGTTATCAGCCATCATAGACTGCAGCTCCTAGCATTGGTATCACTTCGGCAATGTTATTCCAATAAACCAGTGAACCTTTTCGCGAGAAGTATGGTATAAACTCTTTGTCGTGATTTCTGTACCAGTAAAATGATGTCCCTGGAGAAAGTAAATTCTTAGCCCGAAGTCTGGACCCAAAAATCTCTGAAGAATCCTTTGGAAGGCCCAAATCCTTAAGTGC
>NW_013819247.1:0-467 GCF_000517525.1 Limulus polyphemus
GATATTTAGACTATCATCTCACGGTAGTTGCTTGTGTATCGATATTTAGACTATCATCTCACGGTAGTTGCTTGTGTACCGATATTTAGACTACCATCTCACGGTAGTTGCTTGTGTACCGATATTTAGACTACCATCTCACGGTAGTTGCTTGTGTACCGGTATTTAGACTATCATCTCACGGTAGTTTCTCCATCTGTGTCAGTTTTGCACAGTTTTGGAAACAACTTATAATTTTTTATAAATAGTTTTACAACAAGACTACATTTTGTACATTTTTGATACTGTATACCAACACTAGTAGACGAAAACATGACATAAACAAAACTATGTATTCGTGACATAAACATGACGTTCTTCTCCTGCTAATATATTATCAGCTTGTTTAATAATGTCATTCTTACGTTCTTCTCCTGCTATTATAATATCAGCTTGTTTAATAATGTCGTTCTTACGTTCTTCTCCTG
>NW_013819248.1:0-468 GCF_000517525.1 Limulus polyphemus
AATTAAAGTTAAATGTATAGGTTCAACTAAAGTTAAACGTATAGCTTCAGCTAAAGTTAAATGCATAGGTTCAGCTAAAGTTAAATGTATAGGTTCAACTAAAGTTAAATGTATAGGTTCAGCTAAAGTAAAATCTTAATCTATGTTTGATACAACATATATTGTAAAAAGACATAGGTTCATTTGGTATCACAGATCCATTATCATCTCAGCAAATCAAATGTATGATTCTCAACAGCATGCTTCAAAAACTCGTGCGATCAAGGAAATACTTAACAAATGGGGGGGGGGGACAATGTCAAGAAAAACTTAAAGCTATGATATTCAATTGCTGAGTTTACCAAATAAACTAAACGCTAGTTTGTTCTATACATCACTTCTGCTAGTTTGTTGTATACATCACTTCTGCCAGTTTGTTCTATACATCACTTCTGCTAGTTTGTTCTATACATCACTTCTGCTAGTTTG
>NW_013819249.1:0-467 GCF_000517525.1 Limulus polyphemus
GAAACAGCTTTCTTCAATGTTGGTATTATTTCAGGGATTTATTGAAAATGAATTAAAAGCAAAGAACAAGCCAGGTATGTTAATTGTTGCCATTTTAACAATACAAATCATATGTGTTAATTAAACATACAGATATACAAGACATGCTATTTTATACGTATTTATATTAGCTTTCCATTACTGATGTTAGAAAAACACGTAGGTTCAAGAAGTCTTGATAGAAATGAATAAAAACCCTTTAACCCGAGCGCTTTCGAAAGGTGGACCTTTCTTCTTCAGGGGCAAAAAAGTATTATTTATATACGTATAAGGATACACAAACCCACTGCAAATATACGAGAGTAATATTAGAAATATATTACTTCGTTTAGTTTGTGAGTTTAATCAATAGCAGGATTATAAGATGTATGAAACACTAAATACAAAAACCGTAAAATCAGGGAATATATTCAATTTGAACAAAAAAA
>NW_013819250.1:0-495 GCF_000517525.1 Limulus polyphemus
CGTGTAAGTAATTACCCGTTGAAAAATCAAAGTATCAACGTGTAGTAAAGTAATTACCCGTTGAAGGATCAAAGTTTTAACGTGTAAGTAATTACCTGTTGAAAAATCAAAGTGTCAACGTGTAGTAAAGTAATTACCGTTGAAGGATCAAAGTTTTAACGTGTAAGTAATTACCCGTTGAAAAATCAAAATGCCAACGTGTAGTAAAGTAATTACCATTGAAGGATCAAAGTTTTAACGTGTAAATAATTACCCGTTGAAAAATCAAAGTATCAACGTGTAGTAAAGTAATTACCGTTGAAGGATCAAAGTTTTAACGTGTAAGTAATTACCGTTGAAAAATCAAAGTATCAACGTGTAGTAAAGTAATTACCGTTGAAGGATCAAAGTTTTAACGTGTAAGTAATTACCCGTTGAAAAATCAAAATGCCAACGTGTAGTAAAGTAATTACCGTTGAAAAATCAAAGTATCAACGTGTAGTAAAGTAATTACCC
>NW_013819251.1:0-468 GCF_000517525.1 Limulus polyphemus
AATACAATACAATAGTTACTTGAAAAATTATCCTTTTAGGCCTAGTTAGTTGCGCAACCGCCGTGCTGTAACTTCAAGTCTAGCGTAGATTCTGGAATGCATCTTAGCTATTCTGTTTTATTTTTCAGAATTGTTATATATTTTTTTTTGAAATGTTTAGAAAATCTTAGAAGGGTAGATATGGCGAATTAAGTATAGTTGTAAGCAACACACATCTGATTAATTTTTGAATTAAAATAAATTCAGTCTGAATTTTGCATTTGTGGGCTAAGCGTTAGGTCTAATTCTCAGAACAGAACTGTAGCTACTAAATACACTAGTGGTAGTTAAAAATATTTCATGGAAAATTAAAGTGGGTTTTTTCTTTAGTCAATAAAGATTTATTTGTAGCCACCAAAGAAAACCTAATTAAGTGATTAAACAATTAAAAATGTATTCAACCACCCCATTCTCCAATACTTGAAACTC
>NW_013819252.1:0-467 GCF_000517525.1 Limulus polyphemus
CAGATGTCCATCATGGTGGCTCTTAAAACTATAACCTTGTTTCTTAAACACAGTTTTGGTCTATTTAGGTGTCATAGAAATTAATGTTATTAAAGTCAAGGGTGTTGATGTTCATTTAAGAAGTATTTTTATTCTTTAGTGAAAATCACTTTTCACTCGGATTGATTCAGTAGTCTTACTAAATTAACAGTTGTTACTACTTTATTATAGTCTACATAACTGACCACTTGTGTGTTGGAGCAGAAATTGTAGATACAACATTAACTGTAGTGTTCAGTTATTGTTACTGCTTTATTATCGTCCACACAACTGACCACTTGTGTGTTGGAGCAGGAATTGTAGATACAACATCCACAGTAGTGTTGAGTTATTGTTACTGCTTTATTATCGTCCACATAACTGACCACTTGTGTGTTGGAGCAGGAATTGTAGATACAACATCCACTGTAGTATTATAGTTACTACTT
>NW_013819253.1:0-1133 GCF_000517525.1 Limulus polyphemus
GGTACGGCAGTGAGGGATCTGGAAGCTTTAAAAGTGGAGCATAGGGCAATTTTTCTTTCAATGTCTTGAAAGAATGCTGGCAAGAAACTGTCCATACAAACTTCTGGCCTTTTTTAGTCAAATCATGTAGTGGAGCAGCTATAGTTGCAAAGTCCTTCACAAACTTCCGGTAATAGGTACAGAGTCCCAAGAAACTCTTACCTATCCCACATTGTCTAGTGTTGGTCAATCATGCACTGCTTTCACCTTGTCAGGATCAGTTTGCACACCATTGGTATGTGGACTTCAAGGCTCTTATCAGTATAACCAAAAAAGACTCATACCCACTGCCAAGAATTGATGATACTCTTGATGTCCTAAGTGGAGCCAGGTGGTTTTCAACTCTGGACTTAAAGTCAGGTTTCCATCAAGTAAAAATGGCTGAAGCAGATAGACCTAAGACAACATTGAGTTATGGCCAAGGTCTCTGGCAATACCGAGTGATGCCATTTGGGCTTAGTAATGCTCCAGCGACATTTGAGAGACTGATGGAAAGAGTATTGGAAGGCCTACAATGGAGGATAGCCCTAGTGTACCTGGATTATGTCATTGTATTTGCAACAACTTTTGATGAGGAAATGTCCTGGCTAGAGGGTGTATTCAAGCATTTCAAAGCAGCAAACCTCAAACTCCATCCCAAGAAATGCCACTTGTTCCAGAAAGAGGTGCTTTACTTAGGTCACATTGTAAGTGAGCATGTTGGGTCCCATCCTTCTTCTGGACTAACACGACAGGAGCTGACCAGGGACTATCTGATTTCTCGACTATCCCTTCCTTAATTAGGCCACCCATGACCTTTTCCATCTCTATTCACTTTTCCGGAGCCATTCTCCTCAGAGGGATCTTTATTGGACGGTGATTGCCTGTGTTTATTCTGTGCTTTACGAGGTCTGTGCAGCCGAGGTCATGATCTCCTTTAGAAAAGACGTCTGCATAATTCGCCAAGATTTCTCTAACCTGAAGAGCTTGTGATGATGACAAATAGACTATGCTCTTAAGTTAAATGGTTAGTTAAATGTTCTGGGAGTGGATGTTCTTTCTTTATGGTTGTATTTCTTGCCTTAACACTGACTGGCTCTACCACCGGGCACACA
>NW_013819254.1:0-835 GCF_000517525.1 Limulus polyphemus
TAAGAACACAATATTTAACAATACTGTGTACTGTCAGTAAGAAGACAAAATATTTAACAATACTGTGTACTGTCAATAAGAAAACACAATATTTAACTTGTGTCTTCTTATTGACAGTACACAGTATTTTGTGTCTTCTTATTGACAGTACACAGTATTGTTAAATTATTTAACAATACTGTGTACTGTCAATAACAAGCCACAAGATTTAACGATACTGTGTACTATCACTGACAAGCCACACGATTTAACGATACTGTGTACTGTCAATAGGTAGACACAAAATTTAACAATACTGTGTTGTGGCTTGTTATTCACAGTACATTTAACGATACTGTGTACTGTTTATCTTATTTACAGTACACACTGTTATATCTTGTGTCTTCTTAATGATATTACACAGTATGGTTAAATCTTGTGACTTCTTATTGACAGTACACAGTATTGTTAAATCTTGTATCTTCTTTTTGATAGTACACGGTATTGTTAAATCTTGTGTCTTCTTATTGACAGTACACAGTATTGTTAAATCTTGTGTCAACTTATTGTCAGTACACAGTATCGTTAAATCGTGTGGCTTGTCAGTGATAGTACACGGTATCGTTAAATCCTATAGCTTGTTATTGACAGTACACAGTATTGTTAAATCTGTGTCTTCTTATTGACAGTACACAGTATTTTTAAATCTTGTGTCTTCTTATTGACAGTACACAGTATTGTTAAATCTTGTGTCTTCTTATTGACACTACACAGTATTGTTAAATCTTGTGTCTTCTTTTTGATAGTACACAGTATCGTTAAATCTTGTCTCTTCTTCTTGTGTCTTATTTAACAA
>NW_013819255.1:0-466 GCF_000517525.1 Limulus polyphemus
AAGAGTTGCCTGAGAATGTGTCAGAGTTTGTGAAAGAGTTATCGGAAAGGATGGATGATATCCACCATCAAGTGCGTTCAAACTTGAAAACGTCTGCTGATTCAATGAAGTTAACTTATGATAAGAGATTACTGAAGTCAGTTTTGAACCAGGAGACAAGGTGTGGTTGTATAATCCCAGGAAGACCAAAGGGAAGTCTCCTAAGTTGTCTTCTCCATGGGAAGGCCCATATGACATAATGGATCGTCTCTCAGACGTGACTTTCCGGGTAAAATGTGGTCGGCGAGGTAAGCCAAAAGTGGTGCATGCCAACAGGCTTTGGCGTTATCATGGTCCAGGACATTTCACTTGGGACGAAGTGGAAAACAGAACAAATGACGCTGCTGAAGACGTGCCACCTGAAGAAGCCACCGTCGAAGAAGAAACTCTACTCAGTTTTGAGAAGGGAAACGGTGAAGCTCTTGGC
>NW_013819256.1:0-467 GCF_000517525.1 Limulus polyphemus
TATGTAGGTACACTCTATCGTTGCACAGTTATATGCAGAGTTTCACCCTCCTACGGTTCATTTTAAGGGAGTTATGGAAGGTATTGACTTTGGTATGTTATTTGCAGAGTTTCACCCTCCTACGGTTCATTTTAAGGGAGTTATGGAAAGATTTACCTTTTGTACCAGTACTTCGATCCATTTGGACGGATATTTTCCAAATTTTCTATGAACGTTCGTTGCATACTTGCGTGTTTACAAGTAAAATTCTAGCTTGGTATTATCATTTTTGCGACTTTTGTGTTTCTTTTCTTACTGCTTTATTGGCTTTCTGAAAGAGTATATGTACTGCAGTGAAGCTTCTTGATTCTTCTCTGTTGACGATTAACAGCTAACACAGGTTACTAATCGATGGATCTTAACCAAATTCGGTATGTATATTAACTAGTTCTTTCCACAGTATCATGCGAAGTTTCACCTTCCTACTA
>NW_013819257.1:0-467 GCF_000517525.1 Limulus polyphemus
CGGAGACGTAACATTATTTATTTGTTCCTAAAATCACTAGTGTTGAAAAAATGGCAGTTTTGTTATCTTTCCTTATTGTACATATCCTGCTTCAACTTATTTAAGGCCACTATTTGGAACATAATAAATGTTTTCATATTTAATTACCTAGTGTATTTTATTAGACTTTATCTTGATATAAGAATATCAAGTCATCACAGAGATAACTGTCGTTCATTGTTTAAATGGGAACCAAAGAATTAAAGCTTTAGGTTAGTTAATAACTGATGAAGATCTGTTCCTTATACGTTTCCACATTTTTTGACCAATCAGTACCAAACTTGATACAATGATACAGGATGAGGAAGATCACGAGGGAAAGCGTTAGATCCCCCCCCCCCCATCTATTTTCATATTGATTAGAATTCTTGACAACAGTATATTTTTCTTTTCAGTATTGGTACCTTTATGTATTTTTATTGCACTTT
>NW_013819258.1:0-711 GCF_000517525.1 Limulus polyphemus
TGATGGCTGGTATGTTGTTTAATATTATCTTATTTCTCTTGGTAGCCCAGATGATGGCTGGTATGTTGTTTAATATTATCTTATTTCTCTTGGTGGCCGAAATGATGGCTGGTATGTCTAACAATACCTTATTTCTCTTGGTGGCCCAGATGATGGCTATTATGTTTAACATTACCTTATTTCTCTTGGTGGCCCAGATGATGGCTGGTATGTTGTTTAACATTATCTTATTTCTATTGGTGGCCCAGATGATGGCGGGTATGTTGTTTAACATTATCTTATTTCTATTGGTGGCCCAGATGATGGCGGGTATGTTGTTTAACATTATCTTATTTCTATTGGTGGCCCAGATGATGGCTGGTATGTTGTTTAACATTATCTTATTTCTCTTGGTGGCCCAGATGATGGCTGGTATGTTTTTTCCCCCTTATGTTTCAGCTTAGGCAAGTGAGTGTTCAATATAACAGCCCAGTGGATTCATATACATGCTTTAATATTAAACAGAATTAGTTTTATAACCATGTTATTACACTTTAAATATGAAATTACCAGTTATGGAAAATTAAAAAACAACATTTCATATTCACATCCAATAAATGTCAGTGTGTTTATATTCAGTAAAGACAGTTCATGGTAACATCCAATAAATGTCAGTGTGTTTATATTCAATAAAGACAGTTCATGGTAACATTCAATAAATTTCAACTTGTG
>NW_013819259.1:0-467 GCF_000517525.1 Limulus polyphemus
CGCACTTGATGGTGAATATTATCCATCCTTTCAGATAACACTTTCACGAACTCTGGCACATTTTCAGGCAACTCTTCGTAAGGTGGGCGTCCTGTTATCAGGTCCATTGGCAACCGACCAAACATAAGTTTTGCTGCAGTGTACCTAGTGGCTTCATGCTCTGCTGCTGTTCTGTAGGCCATCAACAGTGGAGAGAGTAAGACATCTTGGCGGCTATTACAAAACTTTGCCAATTCCTGTCCCATTGTCCAATTGTACTTTTCTACCATCCCATCTCCGGATAAAAATACCATCTTCAAGCTTCAACTGGTCCCAATGTGCCCAATAGTTCTTTGTCACAGAGCTTAAGCTAGACACCTTCCCCCAAGCAGGGCGCAAAATACTTGCTTGTAGAAAATCAATTACTGGCTTCAAATCTTGGTCTTTCTTCTCTTCTGCTTTAATATCTATACTTGGTTCCACTTCAC
>NW_013819260.1:0-926 GCF_000517525.1 Limulus polyphemus
GATGACCTGCCACAAGTGACCTTCCAGTCTTCAAATCCGCTGGCCTGGATGGGCCTTCCACTGCTTCTACAAGCATTGGGCTTCCTTGGAGATGTTCTTTTATCCTATCCCAAATTATCTTCTCTTGTAGTTGACTTAAGTGCTGTGACATGCAAATCAACGGATGCAGCAACACTTCTTGGAAGCTGGCCTTTGTTTATTCTGTGCTCCACAAGGTATGTGCATCCGAGGGCATGATCTCCTATTGAAAAGGCGTCTGCATAATTCGCCAAAAGTTCCCAAACATCATTTTATCAAAGTTAACTACACACTTCCTCGGTAGTAAATAGTCCAATCCTAATATGCATTGGTCTTCAATGTCAGCCAAGTATACTTACTCATGCCCATGAGCTCAATAGTTACCCACACTGGTCCCCACAACCTTGCATAATGTCCTGTCACACCACAGAGCTTCTGTACAGGTGTTTGCTGAGATGCAGAATCTATGACAAAGTTGCACCTTTGGCCATCCAGCTTCCCTGTCACGTAGACACTATGTGTGCTTGCCATTTTACACTTAGCTGTTGGGACTTTCACGATGGAGATTGGTGGGCGTCCCTTAGCACCAACCACTACTGGTTTCTCGAAGCTGATTTATTGGTGGTAATTTTCTTACACTGGCTCCTCAGATGTACTTGCTCCCCACAGTTCCAACAGCCTTTCTGGGTAGCGGCCTTTCCTGCTGTATCATCTCCCCTGTGCTGAAGTTTCCAGCATTGAGCTCTCTTGTGCCCAGGTTTGTTACAGTGCCAGCAAAGTCCCTCAAACTTCTCTGAAAGCTGACATTTTCTGGCCTTGAATCCAGATGACTGTACCAACCTTGGTACCTCTGTGCCGGACTTAACGTAGGATTCAATTTCGAGAGCTCTGGTCACTGCATCCTGCAT
>NW_013819261.1:0-601 GCF_000517525.1 Limulus polyphemus
TGGCAGAGATGAATGGATGGACAGAGGGGCAGAAAGCTGTATATCTGGCAACGAGCTTGAAGGGACAACCACTGGAAA
This sequence comes from Limulus polyphemus, assembly GCF_000517525.1. Lineage (NCBI taxonomy): Eukaryota > Metazoa > Arthropoda > Merostomata > Xiphosura > Limulidae > Limulus > Limulus polyphemus. The sequence goes on from NW_013819261.1 coordinate 79, forward strand.
TACTTGTACAGTTGACAGCAGCCAACAGACACAACTATAGAACACTGGTAGAGGCTCTGGAACTCAGGTACGGAACCCAAAACCAGTCAGAAGTCTACAGGGCCAGGTTCAGGACGAGAGTCCGTGCTAAAGGGGAGAGCTTGCAAGAGCTGGCAAAGGACTTGGAGAGCATGGCACACAAGGCCTACCCAACTGCACCACCCGATCTCCTCAAGTTGTTGCTGAGAGATCAGTTTGTAGATGCCTTGGACAGTCCACAACTTAAGATACAAGTGAAGCACACCCCTCTACCATGCAGGATGCAATGGCCAGAGCTCTCGAATTTGAATCCTACGTTAAGTCCAGCACAGAGGTACCGAGGTTGGTACAGTCATCTGGATTCAAGGCCAAAAAAGGTCAGCTTTCAGAGAAGTTTGAGGGACTTTGCTGGCACTGTAACAAACTTGGGCACAAGAGAACTCAATGCTGGCAACTTCAACACAGGGGAGACGATACAGCAGTAAAGGCTGTTACCAAGAAAGGC
>NW_013819262.1:0-467 GCF_000517525.1 Limulus polyphemus
CATAGATATATAAACACATACATGGACTTTTATCGGTCACTCGACTTTCATATACAAGGAGTTTGGCATATATTGGTGTAATTGTTTTCAAAATACAGAGCATCAATGATGGAACCCAGAGTAAACGACTTGTCTTATGCATCTTGTAAGTTATATTCCATCGTTCTTTGTTTCTCCGGTGGGTCAGTGGTAAGTTTATGGACTTACAATGCTACAATCCAGGGTTCGATTCTTTGCAAATAGTAGAGCGCAGATAGTCCATTGTTGAACCTTGCACTAAAAACCAAACCCTCTTTCTTATATATATATATATACATTCATATATTATACGGATTATTTCGCAGTGGTAGCTTAAGGACTTAGGACTAATCTAAACCTTCTAAGTTTGCTGAACCTCGTGGGGTATTAATGGGATTACGGCCGATAATATCGATAACAACTGATGATTGGTTTTGGTTTGTTTTGAA
>NW_013819263.1:0-467 GCF_000517525.1 Limulus polyphemus
CACCAAACGAATAGTGGGATTGACTGTAATATTATAATATATACCTGTAATGTAACCATATCTTCACCAAACGAATAGTGGGATTGATTGTAGTATTATATTATATACCTGTAATGTAACCATATCTTGTGGTACTCTTCACCAAACGAATAGTGGGATTGACTGTAATATTATAATATATACCTGTAATGTAACCATATCTTCACCAAACGAATAGTGGGATTGACTGTAGTATTATAATATATACATGTAATGTAACCATATCTTGTGGTACTCTTCACCAAACGAATAGTGGGATTGACTGTAATATTATAATATATACCTGTAATGTAACCATATCTTGTGGTACTCTTCACCAAACGAATAGTGGGATTGACTGTAATATTATAATATATAGATGTAATGTAACCGTATCTTGTGGTACTCTTCACCAAACGAATAGTGGGATTGACTGTAATATTATAATG
>NW_013819264.1:0-739 GCF_000517525.1 Limulus polyphemus
CGATAGTTAATGCTTTAGTGTGGTCGTTGATTGGTAGGGTGCTGCTGATTGGTTTGTTGCTTTCCATCTAATCAATAGTTAAAAATTAGGAAAGGCGGAAGACAGGCTTAGTAGCTTTGCCATAAGCGTAAAATATGAATAGTAAGTTGTAAGTTACAGAAAGTTATACTTTATCAATGGGGATTTAAGATCATGAAACTCAGTTTTCGTATATTATATTAAAACGGAAGTTTTGAAAAGAAAGACACACAAATATACTAGGAGTTAACCTACCATTTCAGAAATGGGATTTATTTATGCCGGAAACAAAAAATTAAAAACTTGATTATATCATATTAGAACTACCAACACATTTTTATGGATCCTCCCAAGTGACGAACGAGTTCTAGAATTTAATACAAAAATAGTTCCATGCGAGAAAACAGAAAAATCTCAGTAGCTCTGTCGCTTAGCAACAAACGATACTTAAGTTCTCGGGATACTGAAATAGTGGTCATGCTTCATTAGGTACCATAAAATGAAACTAAGAGAACGATTGAAAACAGTAGTCATCCTGACAATTCCCTCAATCTAACTAGCTATCAGCTACGATGTTTTACTGTGAAAACAGTAGTCATCCTGACAACTCCCTCAATCTAACTAATTGAAAACAGTAGTCATCCTGACAACTCCCTCAATCTAACTAGCTATCAGCTACGATGTTTTACTGTGAAAACAGTAGTCATCCTGACAACTCCCT
>NW_013819265.1:0-595 GCF_000517525.1 Limulus polyphemus
AGAAAAGAAACAAGAAGAGAGACAACAGCAGTGGCAATAAAACCTGCAACAGTGGCAGCTTGAGCAGCAAAATAAACAAGAAGAGTGACTACAGCAGTGGTTGGAGGAGAAAGAAAATGAAGAAGAGAGACTACAGCAGTGGTTGGAGGAGAAAGAAAATGAAGAAGAAGAGAGACTACAGCAGTGGTTAGAGGAGAAAGAAAATGAAGAAGAAGAGAGACTACAGCAGTGGTTGGAGGAGAAAGAAAATAAACAAGAAGAAACAGTTGAGAGAAAGCCAGCATACACAAATGGAAAAGATTAGTAAATTTCAATGTGAATTAAATACATTAAAGGACTATTTACTGTCTCTTACACAGGGAGGATATATTAGCCATGGACCTCATCATCCCCAGACAACAGGAAGCCTCTTCCAGACCCCGCAGCTAAACTCTAATGCAAACATCTTCAGTCCTGTCAGAAGTCACATTCCAGACATGAGTGTCAGCAATAGGGGTGATCTAGTACGAAGAAAGCCACAGAAATTCGATGGGAAGGCACCATAGGAAGCATATAGAGCACAATTTGAGCTACTGGCAGAGATGAATGGATGGAC
>NW_013819266.1:0-467 GCF_000517525.1 Limulus polyphemus
AAAAGTTGTTGCAAATACAATGACATCGTCCAAGTACACTAGGGCTATCCTCCATTGTAGGCCTTCCAATACTCTTTTTATCAGTCTCTCAAATGTTGTTGGAGCATTACAGAGCCCGAATAGCATCACTCGGTATTGCCAGAGACCTTGGCCATAACTAAATGCTGTCTTGGGTCTATCTGCTTCAGTCATTTTTACTTGATCGAAACCTGACTTTAAGTCCAGAGTTGAAAACCACCTGGCTCCACTTAGGGCATCAAGAGTATCATCAATTCTTGGCAGTGGGTATGAGTCTTTTTCGATTATGCTGTTAAGAGCCCCGAAGTCCACACAGCAACGTTGGGTCCCGTCCTTCTTCTGGACTAATACAACAGGAGCTGACCAGGGACTATCTGATTTCTCGACTACTCCCTTCCTTAACTAGACCATCCATGACCTTCTCTATCTCTTGCCGTCTTTGCTGGAGC
>NW_013819267.1:0-467 GCF_000517525.1 Limulus polyphemus
CTTACCCTTGTTTATAAAGTAATGAATGAAATATATTATCTTACCCTTGTTTATAAAGGAATGAATGATTATGGAAATGAATGAAATATATTATCTTACCCTTGTTTATAAAGGAATGAATGATTGTGGAAATGAATGAAATATATTATCTTACCCTTGTTTATAAAGGAATGAATGAAATATATTATCTTACCCTTGTTTATAAAGGAATGAATGAAATATATTATCTTACCCTTGTTTATAAAGTAATGAATGAAATATATTATCTTACCCTTGTTTATAAAGGAATGAATGATTGTGGAAATGATAAGAAGAGCCATATTATTGAGTGTGGTGGTTATGATGGAGGTTTTAAAGATTTTCTTTTCTTAAAGGAGAGTTTAAAATTTTGACCTCTCCTAATTGATAATTCGGAACAAAATTGGAGTAGGGCAACGAAACCGTTTATTGAAGCCTTTCATTTTTCG
>NW_013819268.1:0-466 GCF_000517525.1 Limulus polyphemus
TATATATATATTAAAACGTATTTGTGTCAAAAAAAAAGATGGTGTGAGTCAATCTTGTTGGCAAATAGCATAAATTAACTAAAATATTGGCTTCGGACTATTTCAAATTCACAATACATAACAATTATCATAAATGACTTGTAACTTTGGGCAAGTTCTAAGTTATACAGACCCTCAGTTCTCACACTAAAAGCAGGGGTCTCTATCTTGCAGTTAGAAAACTAAGCTGGTATTTGCCAGTTTGATTTGGACATTACAGGCATGAGTTCTGTAGTGTAATTATAAATAAAAACTGATTAAGTCATTATGTTGAATCTATTTCTTATTTTTAGTGTAGGTAGAAAATACTTGAAATTCACTCAGTTGAACTTATTTTTGCCTGTCACCCAGTCAACAAATAATATATGCTGAATTGATTAATGTAATGAGTTTGATGTTGAAGCTATTGAGTTTGATGTTGAAGCTA
>NW_013819269.1:0-466 GCF_000517525.1 Limulus polyphemus
GGTATTGATATTAAAGCAGAGCAGGAGAAAGATCAAGATTTGAAGCCAATAATTAATTTTTTAAAAGCAAGTGTTTCGCACCCTGCTTGGGAGAAGATGTCTAATTTAAGCCCTGTGACAAAGCACTATTGGGCACAATGGGACCAGTTAAACTTTCAAGATGGTATTCTTCTCCGGAGATGGGAAACTACAGATGGGAAATTGACGACTTGGCAAACGGTTATACCGAGAAAGTTACGGGAAGTTGTGCTGCGTCAATCCCATGATACTTTAACAAGAGGACATCTCGGAATTAAGAAGACATCGAGTCACCTATGACAAAGACTTTACTGGATAGGTATGAGACAAGATGTGGAAGAATGGGGCAGAATCTGTAGAACATGTAGTGCTAAAAGGGGACCCAAGCATAAGGGATGTCCCACCTTATGAAGAGTTGCCTGTGAATATATCAAAGTTTGTGGAAGTG
>NW_013819270.1:0-903 GCF_000517525.1 Limulus polyphemus
AAAAAAATACTTGGAAAGTTCAGTTATCTCTCAATAGATGGTAGAAACAATAACGAGGAAAATACTTGGAAGTTCAGTTATCTCTCAATAGATGGAGAAACAAATAATAAAGAAAAATACTTGGAAGTTTAGTTATATCTCAATAGATGGAGAAAAAATTAAGAAAAAATACTTGGAAGTTCAGTTATCTCTCAATAGATGGAGAAGCAAATAATAAGGAAAAATACTTGGAAGTTCAGTTATCTCTCAATAGACGGAGAAACAAATAACGAGGAAAAATACTTGGAAGTTCAGTTATCTCTCAATAGATGGAGGAACAAATAATAAGGAAAAATACTTGGAAGTTTAGTTATATCTCAATAGATGGAGAAAAATACTTGGAAACTCAGTTATCTCTCAATAGATAGAGAGAGAAAATACTTGGAAGTTCAGTTATTTCTAAACAGATGGAGAAAAAAATTAAGAAGAAAAATACTTGGAAGTTCAGTTATCTCTCAATACAGGGGTCACCAAACTTTTTTCACAGCGGGCTAGATAACTGAGAGAATGACGAGCACGGACTGCATAACCATTTTGTTCAATACAATACAGTGAATACACAAACAATAAAGACAACAAACATGTTTATTTTCCAAAAAGTTATAAAGAAGGCGACGTCAGCAATAAGATAGCTATATCACACCCACTTCTTCAACTTTGAAAACTCGTCATCAGGTAAGCAGCGATAAAATTCAACAAGTTTTCCTTCTCTGTGCTTCTCTTTCAACAAGTCATTTGCTTGCAAATCAATGAGTTCCAACTGTAGTTCTACTGGCACGTCATCAAGGTTATAGTCAAACGGATTCTGGAACTGAGGAATGTCACTCTCAATTCTGACGAGATCTGAAAATCCTTCCAAAAAAT
>NW_013819271.1:0-467 GCF_000517525.1 Limulus polyphemus
AATATTATTATCTTTTTACAAACTTTAAGAATATGAACTTGTTTAAATACTTGTTATATTATTAACTAATTATAAACCGCATGAATATGAACTTGTTTAACGACTTGTTATAATATTACGTTATTACAAACCCTAAGAATATGAACTTGTTTAAATACTTGTTATATTATTACCTTATTATAAACCGCAAGAATATGAACTTGTATAAAGACTTGTTATAATATCACCTATTTATAAACCCCGATAATATGAACTTTTTTAAAGAATTGTTATATTCTTATTTAATTATAAACCCTAAGAATATGAACTTGTTTAAATACTTGGTATATTATTATCTAATTATAAATCGCAAGAATATGAACTTCTTTAAATACTTGTTATATTATTACCTTATTATAAACCTTAAGAATATGAACTTGTTTTAAGACTTAATATATTATTACTTCATTATAAACCCTAAGAATATG
>NW_013819272.1:0-1886 GCF_000517525.1 Limulus polyphemus
AAGACCTTTGTATGGCCCCGTTTTTGAGACGTTTCGTGTTTGACATGATCCCGGAGTCTTTGGAGTCTAGGGTGGCTTCAGTCCAACAACAATCCACCCTTTCTCATCTGGTGTCATGTTTGTTCCAGTCAGAGCCGAGCGTTGTACCAATTCCTGTCTCCTGACCCAGCCCTTACCTGGTCCTCCTTCCTGTAGTGCCATGTCTTTTACAACGATGCATGGTATGCAAACATTAGTTCCGGTGACTACCTGGTGGGTTCGGGTCTGATGGGAGCTCTTCTGTGACCTTTGGTCATTGGTGGAGCCCTTTCATCTCCCATGTTTAGGTTCATCAAGTTTTGTCAGAGGGATTCATCATACCCTTTCTTACCCTTCCTCCCTTGTCCAGCATGCCTGTTTTCTTTCTTCCTTCTCAGGATCCCTTTTCATGCCATCATCTAAACGAGGTGGTACAAGACCTCACACAATAGGCTATCGAACCTGCTCCACATGGTTCACATGGGTTCTATTCCCTCCTGAGACTAGAGGCTGGTCATGGATTTGGCCCATCTCACTTGATATGTTCACACCCCTCTTACTCTTTGGTGAGCTTTTTCCCCTGGGTCTTGGGATAACCAAGATGGACATCTTTAATGCTTATCTGCATATTCCCATATCACAGCATTCTCATCCTTATCTTTGGTATGTTCATTGTGGAGTGGTGTATCAATTTTGCTCTCTAACCTTCAGGTTGTGCAAACCTTCACTCTACATCTTCATGCCCTGGGGTTGAACTTTTACATAGGCAACTGGCTTCTTCTCACTCACTCCAAATGGGAGTTGGCCTGTCATACTCATCAGCTCCTTCTTGAAGCTGCTCGGGTGGGATGGTTGATCAGATTGGAGAAGTCCTTCCTTCATCCTATCCAGTACCTTGTTGATCTGTGTGTTTTCTTCAACACCCATCTCAGTCAGGCCCACCCTTCTCCTCTCTGGCCATTTGGAACACCCTGTCTGCTCCATCACTTTCTGCTTGCGAGGTACTATTGCTTTTGGGGATGTGGTCTTCTATGACTCCTGTCATACCCTTTGGCTGGACTCATATGCGATCCCTTCAATGGGTCCTCCATGACCAATGGAATCTTGCTTGGGATCACTTGGATACTCCTATAACCCTTCCTTCCTACATTGTGGACAGTACATCACACCTCAGCTTCCTCCTTCATGGTCAGATTTACATCTGTTCACAGATCTTCCTGTTCACAGATCTTCATCTTCCTTTTTCTTTCCTCCATGTGCAGTTATTCTAACCGAGATTATATTTTTTTTCTGTATGGTCTATTCGTTATCATCTCATATCTTTATATGTGGCCTTGCAGGTGGTAATGTAGATGACTCCAACACATTAGCATCTCGTTAATTACACCACGGGAAGGTTTCATCAAATCTAGCTTTCATCTCCTTCCACTTGCCATTCTCCACTCTTTACAGTGGCTCTAATGTTGAATTGGTTATTTCACTCTTCTTTTTTTGTCAAGCCTCACAACTAGCTATTTTAAACATACATATATGTCTATATTATGGAGACAATAGGACCCACTAAGTGGCTGGTGTGACTTTAAGGGAATACTTACCCAAAATCTGCATGAAGTGAGGGGAGGGAGTAATTTTATGTAATTATATCGATTCTAATCTATCTACCTTACTATACAGTAAAGAGAGTAGTTTTATCGTCACCATAATAACAAGCTAGAATTCTCATTTGGTGAAGTAATGATCCAATCACAAAGCTTTGAATACTGGGGAAAATATGCAGGTCTAAGATTTTTTTATTGCTTCTTTTGGTGTTATATTCTTTCCTGATAATGCTTATATCAACAGGAATATTTTTTAACACAAGACATCAT
>NW_013819273.1:0-467 GCF_000517525.1 Limulus polyphemus
AAAGGATGGATGATATTCACCATCAAGTGCATACAAACTTGAAAACGTCTGCTGATTCTATGAAGTTGACTTATGATAAGAGATCTACTGAAGTCAGCTTTGTACCAGGAGACAAGGTATGGTTGTATAATCCCAGGAAGACCAAAGGGAAGTCTCCTAAGTTGTCTTCTCCATGGGAAGGCCCATATGACATAGTGGATCGTCTCTCAGACGTGACTTTCCGGATAAAATGTGGTCGGCGAGGTAAGCCAAAAGTGGTGCATGCCAACAGGCGTTCGCGTTGTCATGGTCCAGGACATTTCAGTTGGGACGAAGTGGAAAACAGAACAAATGATGCTGCTGAAGACGTGCCACATAAAGAAGCCACTGTCGAAGAAGAACCTCTACTCGGTTTTGAGAAGGGAAACGGTGAAGCTCTTGATGAAGTTACTACCACTGATGTGACTGTTACCAACGATAGGACATTT
>NW_013819274.1:0-467 GCF_000517525.1 Limulus polyphemus
AATAGTATTATAACATGCTCTTTCAGTGATTGTGTTGTATTCACATGTGGAATGTTTGTTAAATACAATTCCCTTTCATTCCAGGTTTGGTGATTCTGTTTCCTGTTCGACTGATTTCAAAAGTTCACAGCACTATGCTAATCAACCTTCATCTAAAACTTCTCGATTACGCTCCATTTTTATTTTGGTCATCGTCGTAGTGACGCTGTTGCTGGCATTTCTCGTGTATCAAAACATGGAAGAATCTGAAAGCAGCTCTGTGCCAGGCATCGACATGCATGTTTAGCCATTGCCAAAAACCTGGGTGGCAGTCAAACTGTTCACTTGTTTTTAAGAATTTGATACATGTCTCTAAAATAGTGATAGAAAAACGTCTTAAACAAATAAATAAAAAACATTTCTTTCTCAAAAATACAGAGTATTTGCATTTGTTAATGTAGAATTTTTACATTATCTCATTCCAAAGC
>NW_013819275.1:0-467 GCF_000517525.1 Limulus polyphemus
AGGGAGTAAGACATCCCAGTCATCTTGACGGCTATTACAAAACTTTGCCAATTACTGTCCCAATGTCCAGTTGTACTTTTCTACCATCCCATCAGACTGTGGGCGCAGTGGCGTTGTCCGGGTCTTTCGGATGCCATATAACTTGCAGCATTCTTGGAACACAGCTGATTCAAAGTTACGGCCTTGATCTGAATGCAGTTCATATGGCATACCAAATCTGAAGAAAAAGTCACTAATAGCCGAAGCTACAGTTGTAGCTTCCTGATTTGGTATTGCATATGCCTCAGGCCACTTGGTGAAACAATCCATCACCACACAAATGTACTTGTTTCCAGCACGAGTTTGGGGCAGAGGACCAGCAATGTCGACAGCTACTCTTTCCATTGGTGCACCAACTTGATATAACTTCATTGGAGCACATCCTTTATGCTTGAGTCCCATTTTAGCAAAACATGTACTGCATGTTC
>NW_013819276.1:0-467 GCF_000517525.1 Limulus polyphemus
CTGCCTTTCCCCTAGCCTATCGTAGCAGTGGGTGCTGTTCGCTAGCTGCCTTTCCCCTAGCCTATCATAGCAGTGGGTGCTGTTCGCTAGCTGCCTTTCCCCTAGCCTATCGTTTCAAAATTAGAGGCAGCTAGTAAGATAACGCTCGTATATTTTTGAGTGAATACCCAAAAATAAATAATCGACCGACAGGTGGGGCAAAGTGACCAGCAGTGATAAACATTAGGCGTTATACGCAATATAGCGTGAGCATGTACGTTATCTACTTAATAACAAACATAAATCGTGTATGAGAAAGCGTGAGCATGTACGTTATCTACTTAATAACAAACATAAATCGTGTATGAGAAAGCATGAGCATGTACGTTATCTACTTAATAACAAACATAAATCGTGTATGAGAAAGCGTGAGCATGTACGTTATCCACTTAATAACAAACATAAATCGTGTATGAGAAAGCGTGAGC
>NW_013819277.1:0-526 GCF_000517525.1 Limulus polyphemus
TCATTTATCAACACCTTCTACCACAAGTACTTAGCTCAACGTTTCACAGAATGACTAGATTGATCGTCATTCATCAACACGTTCTACCGCAAGTACTTAGCTCAACGTTTCATAGAATGACTAGATTGATCGTAATTCATCAACACCTTCTACCAAAAGTACTTAGCCCAACGTTTCACAGAATGACTAGATTGATCGTCATTCATCAACACGTTCTACCGCAAGTACTTAGCTCAACGTTTCATAGAATGACTAGATTGATCGTAATTCATCAACACCTTCTACCACAAGTACTTAGCTCAACATTTCACAGAATGACTAGATCGATCGTCATTCATCAACACTTTCTGCCACAAGTACTTAGCCCAACGTTTCACAGAATGACTAGATTGATCGTCATTCATCAACACGTTCTACCACAAGTACTTAGCCCAACGTTTCACAGAATGACTAGATTGATCGTCACTCATCAACACCTTCTACCACAAGTACTTAGCCCAACGTTTCACAGAATGACTAGATTGAT
>NW_013819278.1:0-568 GCF_000517525.1 Limulus polyphemus
ATGTGTAGCATTGTTTGAAAGATTGTTACTGTAGCATTGTTTGAAAGATTGTTACGTGTAGCATTGTTTGAAAGATTGTTACGTGTAGCATTGTTTGAAAGATTGTTACATGTAGCATTGTTTGAAAGATTGTTACATGTAGCATTGTTTGAAAGATTGTTACATGTAGCATTGTTTGAAAGATTGTTATATGTAACATTGTTTGAAAGATTGTTATATGTAACATTGTTTGAAAGATTGTTATATGTAACATTGTTTGAAAGATTGTTATATGTAACATTGTTTGAAAGATTGTTACATGTAGCATTGTTTGAAAGATTGTTATATGTAACATTGTTTGAAAGATTGTTATATGTAACATTGTTTGAAAGATTGTTATATGTAACATTGTTTGAAAGATTATTACATGTAGCATTGTTTGAAAGATTGTTATATGTAGCATTGTTTGAAAGATTGTTATATGTAGCATTGTTTGAAAGATTGTTACATGTAGCATTGTTTGAAAGATTGTTATGTGTAGCATTGTTTGAAAGATTGTTATGTGTAGCATTGTTTGAAAGATTGTTAT
>NW_013819279.1:0-775 GCF_000517525.1 Limulus polyphemus
GGTATATATACAATCAAGGGAGTAGTTATAACCACACCGTGTATGGTATATATACAATCAAGGGAGGAGTTATAACCACACCATGTATGGTATATATACAATCAAGGGAGGAGTTATAACCACACCGTGTATGGTATATATACAATCAAGGGAGGAGTTATAACCACACCGTGTATGGTATATATACAATGAAGGGAGGAGTTATAACCACACCATGTATGGTATATATACAATCAAGGGAGGAGTTATAACCACACCGTGTATGGTATATATACAATGAAGGGAGGAGTTATAACCACACAGTGTATGGTACATATACAATCAAGGGAGGAGTTATAACCACACCGTGTATGGTATGTATACAATCATGGGAAGAGTTATAACCACACCGTGTATGGTATGTATACAATCAAGGGATAGTTATAACCACACCGTGTATGGTATGTATATACAATCAAGGGAGTAGTTATAACCACACCGTGTATGACAGTTACAATACACACATTCATAATTAATAACTTTAAAATAGAAAACTTAAAACCACACCCACATATAACATTGTTTTGTGTAGGTTGTCTTCAGTAAATAATGATTCACCTGAATGTGTCCGTAAACATACCATACACGGTGTGGGTATAACTCCTCCCTTGATTGTATACATACCATACACGGTGTGGTTATAACTCCTCCCTTGATTGTATACATACGAGGATTGGGGGATAAAGTTATGTTATTTATGAATGTGTGTGTTGTAATGGTCAGGATTGGGGAAGAT
>NW_013819280.1:0-844 GCF_000517525.1 Limulus polyphemus
CATATAGCAGTGTAAGACTAGAGGGAAGGCAGCTAGTCATCACCAACCACCGCCAACTCTTGGGCTACTCTTTTACCAACGAATAGTGGGATTGACCGTCACATTATAACGCCCACACGGCTGAAAGGGCGAGCATGTTTGGTGGATTCGAACCCGCGACCCTCAGATTGCGAGTCGAGCGTCCTAACCACCTGGCCATGCCGGTCTATTTCGATGTATAGCGACATTGATGCATGTATGATACAATCCGAGTGGCACACACACGTAAAGGCTCATGCAGATATGTTTAATTTCTGAGAACAGATTCACGTGAATGATCCATTGCTGCATTGTCTCACTGATGTGAATACGAACTGTACTTCTAGTCAAACAGTTCAAAAATTATGCAGCATCTTCAGTATTTACCATAAGATAAACACAACGTCTATAAAAAATGAATCTATAAAAGACAAGAAAAAACGAAAGAACATTGACAATAGCAAGCACAAAATATTTTGTATATATTGCGAACTGTGGTGTCTGTTCGAGCGTTTGTCTGTCTCCCGTTCACAGCGGCCGCTTCCCGCGCTTCGTTTGAAAAGCTGCGCACGCAGATAAAGCTCAACATTCACTTTTGAAATGACGGGAGAACAGGCATGAATAATGGTGATGCCAAATTTTATTTCGCAAGCAGGATTTTCTACACTAAATTGTTAGCAATTAATCTCACTATCATTCACGTTTCAAAATGTGACGTAACTTAAAGATTAAAAATGTAGATTTACCGTATGTTATTGTTGAGCGGCTCTTAACATGACTGAAATGCTCAACAATTACTTTTCGCGATGGGCGGTATAAGTAGATC
>NW_013819281.1:0-467 GCF_000517525.1 Limulus polyphemus
CAGACCGATTTTCCTGAACCAATGGTTCCAACTGATTTGCTAACATTTATAATTTCATATGGTGAAGATATTTTCCCAAATCTAAGAATTGCATTGCAGGTTTTGTTAACAATTGGGGTTTCTATTGCTAGTTGTGAAAGGTCCTTCAGCAAGCTGAAATTAATTCTTACATACTTGAGAACCTCAATGACTCAAAAATGACTTAGTAACTTGGCAATATTAAGTATTGAAAAAGACGTACTTAATACCTTAAATTTTGATAGTTTATTTGATGCATTTGCCAGCAGCAAAAGCACGAAAGATTCATATAATGTAACCATGAATACTAGAATGCTACCTGTACAAGATCTAGTTAAGTATATGTACAGTTTTGTGAACTAATAACATTTGTTATTTGTAAACTTAAGTAGTATTTTATCAATCTGTTTGATAATCCATGTACACCACAAGTGACTGGTTTCTCATAC
>NW_013819282.1:0-468 GCF_000517525.1 Limulus polyphemus
GAAGAAACTCTACTCAGTTTTGAGAAGGGAAACGGTGAAGCTCTTGATGAAGTTACTACCACTGATGTGACTGTTATCGACGATAGGACATTTCCCTGATGAAGCAGATGAATCCCATATGAAGCAGAAGCCAACGAGACGGAGATCAGTACGGAAGAAGATACGTCCCGTAAAATTAAGATACTTTGTTGAATTGTAATTGTGTGTTTGTAATTCTGTACATTTTAATTAAGTTATTGTTAATTGTTATTGGTTTAATGTAAGTGGCTATTGTTCGGGACGAACAATACTAAGGAGGGGCAGTGTTGCATCAGCGAGTCACGTGACTAGTATCACGCCACTTCTTTCTCGAACCTTCGTGAATTGTCGGGAGATTACTAGTTTGGGGGTAGTATGGTATATATAAGATGGTCACAACGTTACAGGGCAATGTGTAGGTAATGAGTAATTGAACTGCAGTCAGAGAGA
>NW_013819283.1:0-706 GCF_000517525.1 Limulus polyphemus
GAACTTGTCATTGTACAACACATCATAAGGTCATAAAGACTCCGTGTATTCACTTGCTATATAAAATACTGTTATAATTTCAACAGCATGTCATTGTACAATACATCCTAAGGTCACAAAGACCCCGTGTATTCACTTGTTATATAAAATACTGTTGTATTACAACAGCGTGTCATTTTGCATTACATCATAAGGTCATAAAGACACCGTGTATTCACTTGTTATATAAAATACAGTTATAATTACTACAGCATATCATTGTACAATACATCATAAGGTCATAAAGACCCCGTGCATTCACTTGTTATATAAAATACAGTTATAATTACAACAGCATGCCAAACTTCAACACATCATAATGTCATAAAGACCGCGTGTATTCACTTGTTATATAAAATAAATTTACAATTACAACAGCATGTCATTGTATAATACATCATAAGGTCATAAATACCCCATGTATTTACATAACTGGTTTTTATATAACAAGTGAATACACGGGGTCTTTATGACCTTATGGTGAATTGAAGTTTGACATGCTGTTGTAATTATAACAATATTTTATATAACAAAATTACAACAGTGTTTCATTGTACAATACATCATAAGGTCATAAAGACCCCGTGTATTCTCTTGTTATATAAAATACACTTATAATTACAACAGCATGCCAAACTTCAACACATCATAATGTCATAAAGACCGC
>NW_013819284.1:0-464 GCF_000517525.1 Limulus polyphemus
AACACTAGGTGTAACTCTAGTTACCGAATTTATAACCACCATACTCAACTTTAGCCTTACTTGGTACAACTACTCAATGAACACCTAAGTGTAAATCTAGTTACCGAATTTATAACCACCATACTCATCTTTAGCGTTATTTGGTACAACAACTCCAAAAACACTTAGGTTTAACTCTAGTTTCTGAATTTATAACCACAATATTCATCTTTGGCCTTACTTGGTACAACTACTCCATGAACACCTAGGTGTAACTCTAGTTACATATTTTATAACCACCATTCTCATTTTTAGCCTTACTTTTTAGAACTACTCGATGAACACTTTGGTGTCACTCTAGTTACCGAATTTATAACCACCAAATTCATCTTTAGCGTTACTTGGTACAACTATTCTATGAACACTTAGGTGTAACTCTAGTTACCGAATTTATAACCACCATACTCATCTTTAGCCTTACTTGG
>NW_013819285.1:0-467 GCF_000517525.1 Limulus polyphemus
ATCAAACGAAATCGACGATGTAATATGCGCTGAAATACCCAATGCCGACGTCGATAAGAATTTGCATGAAGTTGTGACGAAAAATATGATACATGGACCTTGCGATACACTGAATCTAAATTCACCATGAATGATAGACGGAAAATGCTCTAAGCGATATCCTCGAGCATTAGTATCCAACAGTTACAGGAAACGATGGATATCATTTATACAGAAGAAGATCAGCAGAAGATGGCAGTAAATTAGCAACCATACAAACGTGAAACGGTGACTTCGCATTAGATAGCCGGTGGGTTGTTCCATATTCGCCTTTGCTATCAAAAACATACAAAGCGCACATAAACGTGGAATACTGTAACTCCGTTAAATCGATCAAATGCATTTGTAAGTACGTGAATAAAGGCAGCGACATGGCAGTTTTTGGCATGCAACCAGAAAGAAGTGATAGGAATGCGGTCATACATATT
>NW_013819286.1:0-465 GCF_000517525.1 Limulus polyphemus
GAGGCATGGGAGTGTATTAAGTAGAGTATTCAGGAGTGTAATAATAAGTAACCTACAGGTAATGGGAGATAACTAGTACAGGGGCATGGGAGTGTAATAAGTAGACTGTACTGATATTTGTGTGTTTGATAAGTAATTTATACAGACAATAAGTAATGTATAACTACAATAATAACAGTCTCTACAGATGTCAGAATATCATTGAGTAGTTCATACAGATGGGTCAGTGTAATAAGTACTTTGTACAGGTGGGTTAGAGTGATATGTAGTTCACACAGATGGGTCAGTGTGGTAAGTAATTCACACAGATGGGTCAGTGTGATAAGTAATTCATATAGATGGGTTAGTGTGATAAGTAGTTCACAAAGATGGGTCAGTGTGATAAGTAGTTCACACAGATGGGTTAGTGTGATAAGTAATTCATATAGATAGGTAAGTGTGATAAGTAGTTCATACTAATGGGTC
>NW_013819287.1:0-466 GCF_000517525.1 Limulus polyphemus
CCACACTGTTGTGGAGGCAGATGAAGCGGTTAATTATCCAACAGAATTTTTGAATTCACTCGATCTGCCAGGGATGCCACCGCACGTACTGCAATTGAAAATCGGCGTGCCAATTATCATGTTACGAAATATCAACCAGCCAAAGCTTTGCAACGGCACGCGGCTTGCAGTAAAAAAAATTAATGAGCAGCGTCGTAGAAGCAACAACCTTGACAGGACCTTTCAAAGGTGAAGATGTCCTCATTCCCCGCATTCTTATGAATTCAACAAATATGTCATTTCATTTTAAGAGATTGCAATTCCCAATTCGATTGACGTTTGCAATTACCGTCAACAAAGCTCAGGGCCAATCTTTAGAATTGTGCGGTTTAGATCTAGACACGGATTGCTTCTTACATGGACAATTATACGTTGCGTGTTCTAGAGTCGGCAAACCAGACAATCTCTATATCTGCACAGACAATAG
>NW_013819288.1:0-468 GCF_000517525.1 Limulus polyphemus
TCTCATTTTCTGTTCCTACTATGAAATGTGTTATCATATAAATCAATATTCTGATTTTGGTTTGTTTCGGATATTCACACAAAGCCGTCATTAATGTTGAACTGAAAGACTAGAGGGAAGACAGCTAGTCAGCAGAATTCGTCGCCAAATCGCAGGCTACCCTAATCGAAGAGTAGGATTTGACTGTCACTGTTATAATGCACCCATGGCCCCAAAACTGTAGAGTGAGATTTTTTTTGTTTTCACTTTTTGGCAACGTGGCTTGAACCTATGATCCACAATCCGACACGATAACTACTAGGCCCAATACATTATGGTAATGAAAAGGCGACCTTAAAGAAGTCATACCAAGAAAATAAGAATTAGACAACTCACTGTCATCCGGTAAATGCAAATTGTTTCTAATTGTTTGTTTGTTTTGGAATTTCGCGCAAAGCTACACGAGGGCTATCTGCGCTAGCCGTCCCT
>NW_013819289.1:0-410 GCF_000517525.1 Limulus polyphemus
AATTTTCAGTAAAATCTCTTTTTGTGTCGTTTATTTATATAAATATCGAGTTACGTGATGTCTGTATGGTTTAGAGTGTTTGCTAGAGCAAACTATCATTTTCTTATAATTAGGGTTTGTTCTACGTGTTTTGTCTTTCAATTCTCTTTATTTCTAATTTTGGAAATTTTGAATCGCATATGGTTTATTCTCTTGAGTTATTTATCGTTTATATATGTGCGTTTCTTTGATATAACCCTCTATTAATGCATTTTCCATGTCGCTTTGAAAGTTTTCTATACTTATTTAATTCTTCAATTGTTTATAACGCTTTCAGGTTCTTTACGCTAATTAATGTTTTAAACATTTTTCTAGTTTTATCGTATGATAAAGCGAGATTTTATATCTATTGTTTTTAGTGATACTCACAG
>NW_013819290.1:0-545 GCF_000517525.1 Limulus polyphemus
TAGGTTTGAGGGACTTTGCTGGCACTGTAATAAACCTAGGCACAAGAGAGCTCAATGCTGGAAACTTCTGCACAGGGGAGATGATATAGCAGGAAAGGCTGTTGGAACTGTGGGAAGCAAGGACATCTGAGGAGCCAGTGTAGGAAGAATATTACCAACAAGTCAGCCTCAAGGAGTCCAGTAGTGGTTGGTGTTGAGGGACACTCCCCAACCCCCATCATGAAAGTCCCTACAGCTAGGTGTAAAATGTTAAGCACACACAGCGTCTATGTGACAGGAAAGCTGGATGGCCAAAGGTGCAACTTTGTCATAGACTCTGAATCTCAGCAAACCCTTGTGAGCATCAAGGTGTTAGATCACGAGGGAGTACCAGAAGCCATGCAGAAGCTTTATGGTGTGACAGAACATTCTACAAGATTGTGTGGACCAGTGTGGGTAACTATTGAGCTCATGGGCATAAAGGACAGGTCCAACCCTAATATGCATGGGTCTTCAATGTCAGCCAAGTATACTTTTACGTACCTATCGAGGAAGTGTGTAGTTAA
>NW_013819291.1:0-925 GCF_000517525.1 Limulus polyphemus
AAACGTGTTCCTATTATCGTCTATTTTAATTGTTACGTAATGATTCCGACTACCGACTTAATACGTGTTCCTAATATCGTCTATTTTAATTGTCACGTAATGATTCCGACTACCGACTTAATACGTGTTCCGAATATCGTCTATTTTAATTGTCAAGTAATGATTCCGACTACCGACTTGATATGTGCTCCGAATACCGTCTATTTTAATTGTCCGACTACCGACTTGATTCGTGCTCCGAATATAGTCTATTCTAATTGTCAGGTAATGATTCCGACTACCGACTTGATTCGTACTCCGAATACCGTCTATTTTAATTGTCAGGTAATGATGCCGACTACCGATTTGATACGTGCTCCGAATATCGTCTATTTTAATTGTCAGGTAATGATTCCGACTACCGACTTGATACGTGCTCCGAATACCGTGTATTTTAATTGTCAAGTAATGATTCCGACTACCGACTTGATACGTGCTCCGAATACCGTCTATTTTAAATGTCCGACTACCGACTTCAACAAGTAGGACAACAAAATACATAGACAATAAATGAAGAATACAGTTTTGGTATATTGTTATTGACTGTGAAGAAACTGTTAAGTCTTAAATAATTTTGAAACACGATCCGTAGGGAGACTCCAAGATATCCTTTGGTCACAGTCTTTCAAATTATCAGTAAGGAACATGAAAGCTAACCTAAATATGTTTTACATGTGGAAACAGAACAAGCATGTTTTACACAATGTACTCCTGCTGTTTGATGCTTCTTCATGAAAGAGAATATACATGTTTCACACACTGTACTCCTGATGTTTGATGCTTATTCATGAGCCAGAATAAGCATGTTTCACACACTGTACTCCTGATGTTTGATGCTTCTTTCATGAGCCAGAATAAGCATGTTTCACACACTGTACTCCTGATG
>NW_013819292.1:0-465 GCF_000517525.1 Limulus polyphemus
AATTTTCATTTTAAGATTAAAAATACTTTTATGCGTCAGAAAAGTATGAAATTTCACATGCAAAATCTTTATGATGTTTGGATAGTTATCAAACATTTCTTAAGAAAAAACTATTCTATCTGTTATTTTTAGTTATTAATCTCTGTATGGGTTTGGTAAATTTGACTGATCTCGCAACCACCATAAAAAATTAGAAAATAAACATAAATGTTTAGACTAAATAGCTTAAATTTCATAACATTATACATTTATATATATTTATTATTTTTATTATACTGACCTTTCACCTGTGCCTAGCTAACAATACAGAAGCTGCAATGACGTGGCTCACGTGCACTCATGTTACTGTATCAAATAACATAAAGGTGACCTTTGGTCTATACAAAGTAACTTGTCTTGGCTGTGTTTTAGTAGACTAGTATTTTGTAAAATACAGTCACATTTCAATTATTATACATTATATAT
>NW_013819293.1:0-467 GCF_000517525.1 Limulus polyphemus
ATACTCATCTTTAGCCTTAATTGGTACAACTACTCCATCAACACCTAGATGTAACTCCAGATTCCGAATTTATAACCACCATATTCATCTTTAGCCTTACTTGGAACATCGACTCCATGAGCACCTAGGTGTAACTCTAGTTACTGAATGTTTAACCCCATACTCATCTTTAGCGTTATTTGGTACAACAACTCTACGAAAACCTAGGCGTTGCTCTAGTTGCCGAATTTATAACCACCATACTCATCTTTAGCGTTGTTTGGTACAACTAATCCATGAACACCTAGGTGTTACTCGAGTTACAGAATTTATAACCACCATACACATCTTTAGCCTTACTTGGTACAACTACTCCATAAATACCTAGGTGTAACTCTAGTTACAGAATTTATAATCACCAAACTCATCTTTAGCCTTACTTGATACAACCACTCAATGAACACATATGTGTAACTCTAGTTACTGAA
>NW_013819294.1:0-466 GCF_000517525.1 Limulus polyphemus
TGTGTAACTCTAGTTACCGAATTTATAACCACCATAATCATCTTTAGCTTTACTTGGTACAACTACTACATGAACTCCTTGGTGTAACAATAGTTAACGAATTAATAACCCCATACTCATCTGTAGCGTTATTTGGTACAACAACTCCACGAATACCTAGGTGTAACTCTAGTAAACATATTTATAACCACCATATTCATCTTTAGTTTTACTTGGTACAACTACTCCACGAATACCTAGGTGTAACTCTAGTTACCGAATTTATAAACACCCTATTCATCTTTAGCCTTACTTGGTACAACTACTCCATGAACACAATGGTGTAACTCTAATTACCGAATTTATAACCACCATATTCATCTTTAGTTTTACTTGGTACAACTACTCCACGAATACCTAGGTGTAACTCTAGTTACCGAATTTTTAAACACCTTATTCATCTTTAGCCTTACTTGGAACAACTACT
>NW_013819295.1:0-467 GCF_000517525.1 Limulus polyphemus
TGAATTGCATTTACCTACCTTTATATAATACATCCCGCCTAAGTAAATTCATACGTCATACCCCACCCATTTATCCATCATTCCACGCTTTTATCCATCTTTACAGCCATCATATCCCACATTTCTAACTATATTACGTACTGTTATATATATATATGCACACACACACACTCATAACATGGGCAAGGCGTGGCCTCGAGGTTTAAGTACTGGACTGTGATTTCGAGGGTCCATGGTTCGCGCCTCCTTCTCGAAAGTTCAAGCTCCTCATTTTGAGGTCGTGGGTGCGTTATAAGAGTGAGGACAAATGATCAGCTACTTTTCTATCAATTTCAAATTATAGACGGTTAGTTTAGGGAGTTCTTGTGTAGCTATTATAGACGGTTAGTGTAGGTAGTTCTGGTGTAGCTGTTATAGACGGTTAGTGTAGGTAGTTGTTGCGTAGTTATTATGGACGGTTAGTGTAT
>NW_013819296.1:0-467 GCF_000517525.1 Limulus polyphemus
TAAATGAAGAATAACGGAACTTATTGGTTCTTTAAGTTTTAGTTCTTTGTTGTATCGCGTCATCCTTATTGCCTTTGTAACACCCTTTATAGACGTACAGTCCTCCTCAGTAATGTCGAAGTGGACCCCATGAATGATGCCCCTAACAGAAGGTGGGGGTACGTCTTGAATTTGGGAACGTATTTTATATCCACAAATGATTTTTGCACTCGACATTAATCTCGACTGTGAATAAGTACAAACTATCTTAATACGATCTGTTTGCAATTGAATTTTTTCAGTTGGCCCAATGATATCGTTAAGGGCTCTACTCAAGAGCATGGGATTTACTTTGGCTATTTTAACGTCCGGCGAAATAATGAAAACTATTTGTTTCCTGTCCGTAGTTGACTTTTTGTGTCCGATATATTCGACACTTGAACCGGAATCAGATTGTACTCGTTTACTAGCACAATCCCTATCAAAAT
>NW_013819297.1:0-597 GCF_000517525.1 Limulus polyphemus
ATTCCTTATTGTTCTTGGCTTGTCTATCTTCACACGTAATCTTGTTTATAATCAAACTTCGTTTTCCTTCGAACACATCGATTGCTAAACAAAATTTTCTTACGGAACCCATGGATATATCGCACGGAGCTCCAGGGTTTCGCGGAACACAGTTTGGGTAACGCTGCATTAGTATAACACTGATTAAGGAACTCCACACCAAGGTCTTTCCGTGCATTACTTAATTAAAGAAAATAGCTTACGAATCCCCAAGGGTCCGGGATCCCCTGGTTGGGAACCACTGCATTGGACCATGCTCGATCCATATAAGAACTAACAAGATCCTTATGCGTAAAATATTTTGAATTTAGAAAAAAAAATAAGCTACGAAGTCCGGTCAGCATTATAAAATTTTAGAACTAATAAAGTCTGACCTCGGAATTTGTAACATAAAAAAACTGGTAAATCAGAACATCGAGTTACTGTTCTTAGAACTAATAAAGTCTGACCTCGGAATTTGTAACATTAAAAATGCTACTGGTAAATCAGAACATCGAGTTACTGTTCAACAATCAACTGATCACGTCTTCTGTTGTACGAACTGTTTATTATCTCTAC
>NW_013819298.1:0-467 GCF_000517525.1 Limulus polyphemus
GTCAATAAGAAGACACAAGATTTAACGATACTGTGTACTATCAATAAGAAGACACAAGATTTAACAATACTCTGTACTCTCAATAAGAAGACACAAGATTTAGCGATACTGTGTACAGTCAATAAGAAGACACAAGATATAACGATACTGTGTACTGTCACTAAGAAGACACAAGATTTAACAATACTCTTTACTCTCAATAAGAAGACACAAGATTTAACAATACTGTAAACTGTCAATAAGAAGACACAAGATTTAACGATACTGTGTACTGTCAATAAGAAGACACAAGATTTAACGATACTGTGTACTGTCAATAAGAAGACCAAGATTTAACTATACTGTGTACTGTCAATAAGAAGACACAAGATTTAACAATACTATGTACTCTCAGTAAGAAGACACAAGATTTAACAATACTGTGTACTGTCAATAAGAAGACACAAGATTTAACGATACTGTGTACT
>NW_013819299.1:0-581 GCF_000517525.1 Limulus polyphemus
AATACTGTGTAATATCAATAAGAAGACACAAGATATAACAAAACTGTGTACTATCACTAACAAGCCACTAGATTTAACGATACTGTGTACTATCAATAAGAAGACACAAGATTTAAAAATACTGTATACTGTCGATAACAAGACACAAGATTTAACAATACTGTGTACTGTCAATAAGAAAACACAAGATTTAACGATACTGTGTACTATATATAACAAGACACAAGATTCAACAATAATGTGTACTTGCGATAAGAAGACAAAAGATTTAACAATACTGTGTACTATCAATAAGAAGACACAAGATTTAACGATACTGTGTACTATAATAAGAAGACACAAGATTTAAAAATACTGTGTACTATCAGTAAGAAGACAGAAGATTTAACAATACTATGTACTGTCAATAAGAAGACACAAGTTTTATCAATACTGTGTACTGTCGATAAGAAGACACAATATTTACCAATACTGTGTAATGTCAATATGAAGACAAAATATTTAACAATATTTTGTACTGTCGGTAAGAAGACATAGGATTTAACAATACTATGTACTCTCAATAAGAAAACACAAGATTT
>NW_013819300.1:0-466 GCF_000517525.1 Limulus polyphemus
AAATATTGTTTCCTACAAAGTATTGTTTTTTACAAAATATCGTTTCTTACAAAGTATCGTATCTTACAAAGTATTATTTTTTACAAAATATTGTTTCCTACAAAGTATCATTTCTTACAAAGTATCGTTTCTTACAAAGTATCATTTCTTACAAAGTATCGTTTCTTACAAAGTATCGTATCTTACAAAGTATCATTTCTTACAAAGTATCGTTTCTTACAAAGTATCATTAATTACAAAGTATCGTTTCTTACAAAGTATCGTTTCTTACAAAGTATCGCTTCTTACAAAGTATCGTATCTTACAAAGTATCGTTTCTTACAAAGTATCGTATCTTTCAAAGTATCGTTATTACAAAGTATCATTTCTTACAAAATATCGTATCTTACAAAGTATCGTTTCTTACAAAGTATCATTTCTTACAAAGTATCGTATCTTACAAAGTATCGTTCTTACAAAGTATCGT
>NW_013819301.1:0-467 GCF_000517525.1 Limulus polyphemus
GTTTGACATGTTAAGTATTGAAATAGTTCATTAATCTGCCGAATGTGTTATGGTCCTTCCTTATAGAATTTGTAGTAATAACACTTTTCTCTATGATTTGACAGCTTGAAGTAACAACATTTCTCTCTCTGTTCTGACTTGTGGTAACAACACTTTTCGCTATGATTTGACAGCTTGAAGTAACAACATTTCTCTCTCTGGTCTGACTTGTGGTAACAACACTTTTCTCTGTGATTTGACAGCTCGAAGTAACAACATTTCTCTCTCTGGTCTGACTTGTGGTAACAACACTTTTCTCTATGATTTGACAGCTCGAAGTAACAACATTTCTCTCTCTGGTCTGACTTGTGGTAACAACACTTTTCTCTGTGATTTGAAAGCTTGAAGTAACAACATTTCTCCCTCTGGTCTGACTTGTGGTAACAACACTTTTCTCTATGATTTGACAGCTCGAAGTAACAACATTT
>NW_013819302.1:0-465 GCF_000517525.1 Limulus polyphemus
GACAGATGGGTTTTAATTATAATAAATGCAAAATAATGCATGTGAGTTATCATAACTTGAATTATATGTATAATTTGGATGGGAATAACCATAACAGTGTTATGAAGGAAAGGGATCTTGGTGTAATAGTCGATCAGTGTCTAAAGCCATCCAAGCAATGTGCTGTTGCTAGTGGTAGGACAAATAGGATTTTTTGGTTATACCTACAGAAATGTTGAATAAAAGTATAAAGATGTTGTAATTTCATTTTATAAGTCATTGGTTAGGCCACATCTGGAATATTGTTTTTAGTCTAGGGCTCCTTGCCTTAGGAAGGGCATTGAATTGTTGGAAAGGGTTCAGAGAGGGGTTGCTAGAATGGGGCAAAGGTTTAGGCCTCAGAGTCAGTTCTGGCTATTTGGATTAAATAATATGCTTTGAAAATCGAGAAATACTCATCAAAGTTTCGAGTTCACAAGGCCATCA
>NW_013819303.1:0-467 GCF_000517525.1 Limulus polyphemus
CTCGATAGCTCTTAACCCTAACAATCGTGGATCAACTTCTTTCCTAAAAAATATATCTATTTTGAGTTAACTTTTCAATATAATGATTAATATAAACAGATATACGATGCAGCATGACTTAAGCTACTATATAAAAATAATAAAAGTCACATACATCCCATGCAGTTTTTTCCAGAAGCAAATTTTCTAACGCTTATAGAAAAGCCCTATTGGCCAGTACTAAATACAACCTCTACATGAAATGGCAGTTACTATAATAAGCACCACCCACATTCATATTGTAAAATCCAGAGAACAATGTTTCATCACGTGCTTTCCTTAATCATCCTATGATTTGTCAAATGTGAGATAAGCAATTGGAATAACATGGTACTGAAATTGACACCTTCAACTAGGATTGGCTAAAAGTTTTACAACTTAGGTTTAACACGCCCAGATGCAGTTTTATAAAGAAACAGACTAGAAAA
>NW_013819304.1:0-462 GCF_000517525.1 Limulus polyphemus
ATCAGATGAGGAAATACACTTGAAGCTTGAAGTGTTGTACTGATTTATTAGATGAGGTAATACACTTGAAGTGTTGTACTGGTTTATCAGATGAGGTAATACACTTGAAGTGAAATTTTAGTACATTTATGAAGTGTAATCCCTGACTGTGTTTTTGTAATTTGTGAATAGATAAGGAGAAACATAAGCTTTGTTTATATAACACAATTCATTTGGTGTTTCTTGGGTTTATGTGAAATACGCCCTCTATGAGGTCTGATTCACAAGTTTAGAAAGTTTTGTATCTTGGGTAGTTTTACAACATATATTTATTACTGACAAACTATTTTCAACCTGCCGAATGTTGCTCCAAACTCAATTTACCATTTCATTATTGCCATCAGTTACTGATGGTTCATGTCGATCTCCAAAATAAAGAGATTTGTCATCAAATTATAATCGATAATCGATATATATTGACCG
>NW_013819305.1:0-466 GCF_000517525.1 Limulus polyphemus
ACTTGGTACAACTACTCCACGAATACCTAGGACTAACTCTAGTTATATATTTATAACCACCATACTCATCGTTAGCATTATTTGGTACAACAACTCCAGGAACACCTAGGTGTAACTCTAATTACCGAATTTATAACCACCATACTCATCTTTAGTCTTACTTGGTACAACTACTCCATTAACACCTAAATATAACTCTAGTTACCGAATTTATAATCACCATACTCATCCTTAGCCTTACTTGGTACAACTACTCCATGAACACTTAGATGTAACTCTAGTTACAGATATTATAACCCCCATACTCATCTTTAGCGTTATTTGGTACAACTACTCCATGAACACCTAGGTGTAACTCTAGTTACCGAATTAATAACCCCCATACTCATCTGTATCGTTATTTGGTGCACCAACTCCACGAATACCTAGGTGTAACTTTAGTTTCCGAATTTATAACCACCATATT
>NW_013819306.1:0-467 GCF_000517525.1 Limulus polyphemus
ATGAATACACATCAATGTTTATACATTGTAAGTATGGGCCTATCCTAGGTGAATACACATCAATTTTATACATTGTAAGTGTGGGTCTATCCTAGATGAATACACATCAATGTTTATACATTGTAAGTATGGGCCTATCCTAGGTGAATACACATCAATTTTATACATTGTAAGTATGGGCCTTTCCTAGGTGAACACACATCAATGTTTATACATTGTAAGTATGGGCCTATCCTAGGTGAATACACATCAATTTTATACATTGTAAGTATGGGCCTATCCTAGGTGAACACACATCAATTTTTATACATCGTGAGTCTGGGTCTTTCCTAGGTGAACACACATCAATTTTATACATCGTGAGTATGGGCCTATCCTAGGTGAATACACATCAATTTTATACATCGTAAGTATGGGCCTATCCTAGGTGAACACACATCAATTTTATACATCGTAAGTATGGGCCT
>NW_013819307.1:0-467 GCF_000517525.1 Limulus polyphemus
AACACCTTGCTATAGTAAAGGGTCTGACGTATTTCCATTCTCACCTCTATGGTGCAAGGATTGCCATCAGGACAGACCATGCTGTGTTACGCTGGTTAAGATCATTAGAGATCTCAGAGGGACAACTGGCACGTTGGATTGGAAAGATGGACCAGTATAATTATGATATTGAATATAGAAAAGGAAAATCTCATGGTAAAGCCGATGGACTGAGCCGAAGACCCTGTAAAAATGACTGCAGACATTGCTGCAAAAGAGAGGTTGAACTAACCAGGTATCATTAAGCTGAAGTCAAGGTGACTGAAAGAGCTGATGATGGTGAAGTGGAACCAAATATAGATATCAAAGTAGAACACGAGAAAGACCAAGATTTGAAGCCAATAATTGATTTTCTAAAAGCAAGTGTTTTGTACCCTGCTTGGGAGAAGGTGTCTACTCTATGCCCTGTGACAAAGAACTATTGGACA
>NW_013819308.1:0-467 GCF_000517525.1 Limulus polyphemus
CAGTGGTTCAATTGCAGCCAGATGTTGTGGAAACTCAAAACGATGCAGGAAACGGATCTGAAATGGAAGTTCAACATGAAGGTGAAATCGAACGAAAGGATGAGCATCAACATCAAATCGAACCTGATGTTCAGAATACTGATGCTGACAGTATAACAGTCGCTAATGGGTAATGCATCCATGGAGATAAGCTCGTTCTTGATATGCAAGGAATATGCGGAGAAAAGGAGGACAAAGACCTTGAATTTACTGATGTCAGTGATACAGATGATACCGATAATGAGATTTATGATGATGATGTCACTGATGATGAGATAAGTGAAGCAAGTGATGAATAGAGTATGTCACCACCCCAGGAAATTATTACCCCTTGTACAAAGGTTACAATAGTTCCATCAGCTGAAATACGGTGCTCACGTCTCAGACGGAAAAAACAAGAGGGAATGACGAATCAACTCTAAATCTTG
>NW_013819309.1:0-467 GCF_000517525.1 Limulus polyphemus
CCAGGACAACGCCACTTCACCCACAGTCCGATGGGATGGTAGAAAAGTACAACTGGATACCCGGACAGGAATTGGCAAAGTTTTGTAATAGCCGCCAAGATGACTGGGATGTCTTACTCCCTCCACTGTTGATGGCCTATAGGACAGCAGAGCATGAAACCACTGGATACACTCCAGCAAAGTTGATGTTTGGTCGGGAACATCGGTTGCCAGTGGATCTGTTAACAGGACGCCCACCTTATGAACAGTTGCATGAGAATGTGTCAGAGTTTGGGAAAGTGTTATCGGAAAGGATGGATGATATTCACCATCAAGTGCGTTCAAACTTGAAGACATCTGCTGATTCGATGAAGTTAACTTATGATAAGAGATCAACTGAAGTCAGCTTTGTACCTGGAGACAAGGTATGGTTGTATAATCCCAGGAAGACAAAAGGGAAGTCTCCTAAGTTGTCTTCTCCATGGGAA
>NW_013819310.1:0-486 GCF_000517525.1 Limulus polyphemus
AAAGGTTCTTCATTACATATTTGTAAAATCTCTTCTCATGAAACTGTTTTCCTGTTTTTTTTCTGTAAGAAGGTTCTTATTTTCATAATTCTAGAATTGATTCCTAAAAATGAAATCATAAAACACAGTTGCCTTTTTTTAAAAAAATAGGTTATTTTTATATTTGTAAATTTTATTATGTATACATAATCTACATTGATAGAATTACTTAATATAAATTTGGTCCTGTGTTCTTCTGTAAAAAATTCACAACTAATCTTTTTAAAATTACATAAAGTAAATGTAATCTAAGAAATAGATTATGTTTATGTATACAATCATTAAGGAGCATCCTAGTAAAGAACTCTGTAAAAACAAAATCAGAAACTTTGAGATATGAAACCTGAAATCAAAGCATTGTTGTTTTTTTACTATAGAAACTGTATATTGGCTCATCACGACAACTAAAGAGAATAGAATCAGTCACAAGGTCACCAATTTATAATC
>NW_013819311.1:0-813 GCF_000517525.1 Limulus polyphemus
CTCTCAATATAGTGGAATATCTTCACGAAATTTGGCAGCTTTTCAATTAATATTACAAATCTTTCACATGGATGCTTTGGAAATGTTGCACGTGGGAGTTTCAATGAATTGCATGTTCAATGGCAATTTCAAAGCGGAATGAGCAGTTCTTCCACCTGGTAGCAATGCCGCAGCTATTCCAGACGACGCAAGAGCTAAGGCTATGCCATTTTGGGATCGAATTGCTGCCAGAATCAATCTAATTAGGAACGTTTTACCAGTTCCTCCTGGCGCATCTAAGAAGAAGATTTCTCCAACCCCGTTATTGACAATTTGCATTATTTGATTGTAAATGCCTTTTTGCTCAAGCGTTAGCTTAGGAATATTTGATTGCACATACGACAAACGATCACCCGTGTTGTAATTTTGTTCACAACGCAATTCTACATTGAATGAAACAGTAGCAGATCGATTCGGTGATGGCATTCCCAATTGACTGAGAACTTTGTTCGCGATTTCTAAGCACAAATCTTCAATCATTATCAACGCTTCGTTGTGGCATGGGAAAAGTATTGCAGAAATGCAAACTTATTGTTTGGGATGAATGCACAAATTTTTTGTACGCCAGTAATGATCGATCAAGAGCCTCGAGCGAAGATTTGCGTGGAAACATCAGACCATTTGAGGACGCATTAATATTGCTTGCACGAGATTTCAGGCAAACATTACCTGTAATTCCCATTTATTTCGTCCGCTGGTGTCGATCGACTTGCCTGAAATACTCTACTTTGTGGCGACACGTAAAGACTTAATTTTAACACCTACAAATATGCG
>NW_013819312.1:0-467 GCF_000517525.1 Limulus polyphemus
TTCTTTCTTTAAATAAACAATTAATGTCAGAAATACGATCAATTTTAATACAAGTATATTCTTTCTTTAAATAAACAATTATTGTTAGAAATACGATTACGTTTTAATACAAGTATCTTCTTTCTTTAAATAAACAATTATTGTTAGAAATACGATTACGTTTTAATACAAGTATCTTCTTTCTTTAAATAAACAATTAATGTCAGAAATACGATCAATTTTAATACAAGTATATTCTTTCTTTAAATAAACAATTATTGTTAGAAATACGATCAATTTTAATACAAGTATATTCTTTCTTTAAATAAACAATTAATGTCAGAAATACGATCAATTTTAATACAAGTATATTCTTTCTTTAAATAAACAATTATTGTTAGAAATACGATTACGTTTTAATACAAGTATCTTCTTTCTTTAAATAAACAATTATTGTTAGAAATACGATCAATTTTAATACAAGTATC
>NW_013819313.1:0-467 GCF_000517525.1 Limulus polyphemus
GACGATATTATGTATATACAAAGTAATAAATTTGTCTATAAATAGACTCACGATATTATGTATATACAAAGTAATAAATTTATCTATAAATAGAATCACGATATTATGTATATACAAAGTAATAAATTTATCTATACATAGACTCACGATATTATGTATATAGAAAGTAATTAATTTATCTATAAATAGACTCACGATATTATGTATATACAAAGTAATCATCTATCTATAAATGAATTTACGATATTATGTATATACAAAGTAATAAATTTATCTATGAATAGACTCACGATATTATGTTTATACAAAGTAATCATCTATCTATAAATAAACTTCGATATTATGTTTATACAAAGTAATCATCTATCTATAAATAAACATACGATATTATGTATATACAAAGTAATAAATTTATGTATAAATAGGCTCACGATGTTATGTTTCTTAAAAGTAATAAATTTATCTAT
>NW_013819314.1:0-500 GCF_000517525.1 Limulus polyphemus
ATTATGCTTATTATATCATAGCCATACTTGTTTTCAACCCATTTTAATCTTCTGTTTAAAAGAAACGAACAAAGTGAAGCACGTGGAAGAACGTATTGCAAATACTTTCGAAAATCTCAAATTATTTATATATATTGGTGTTTTAAACTTTTCCTTCTGTACGTAGTTCAGTGTTATTTGTGTTATTTATCTGTTTTGTTCTGGTTGTTTAAAACCAAGTTATTATTTGTATAATATGCATAGACATACAGATATACCATATGTATTTCAGTAGTAAGCTTGAGAGCTTATAATGTTAAAAATCGCAGCTCGATACCCGTGATGGGCACAGATCAGATAGCCCATGTTGTAGCTCTCCGCTTAAAACAAACAACATATATATATATATATATATATTACTAAGGTTTACCTTTATGTTTTAACTTACTATTACTGTCAGGAATTGAATATAGTTTTCAAGCTCTTTTATATTTGATATTAATTATTATATTTTATAGACC
>NW_013819315.1:0-822 GCF_000517525.1 Limulus polyphemus
CAGTGGTATGACAGATTGGATCTTATTACTGAAGTTAAATAAGTTGTATTTCATATTTATTACTTAGTTGTATCTAATGGATTCAGTTGTATGACAGATTGGATCTTATTACTGAAGTCAGATAAGTTGTATTTCATATTTATTACTTAGTTGTATCTAATGGATCCAGTTGTATAACAGATTGGATCTTATTACTGAAGTCAAATAAGTTGTATTTCATATTTATTACATAGTTGTATCTAATGGATTCAATTGTATGACCGATTGGATCTTATTACTGAAGTCAAATAAGTGGTATTTCATATTTATTACATAGTTGTATCTAATGGATTCAGTTGTATGGCAGATTGTATCTTATTACTGAAGTCAGATAAGTTGTATTTCATATTTATTACGTAGCTGTATCTAATGGATTCAGTTGTATGACCGATTGGATCTTATTACTGAAGTCAGATAAGTGGTATTTCATATTTATTACATAGTTGTATCTAATGGATTCAGTTGTATGACAGATTGGATCTTATTACTGAAGTCAAATAAGTTGTATTTCATATTTATTACGTAGTTGTATCTAATGGATTCAGTTGTATGACAGATTGGATCTTATTACTGAAGTCAAATAAGTGGTATTTCATACTTATTACATAGTTGTATCTAATGGATTCAGTTGTATGACAGATTGTATCTTATTACTGAAGTCAGATAAGTGGTATTTCATATTTATTACATAGTTGTATCTAATGGATTCAGTTGTATGGCAGATTGTATCTTATTACTGAAGTCAGATAAGTTGTATTTCATATTTATTACGTAGCTGTATCT
>NW_013819316.1:0-467 GCF_000517525.1 Limulus polyphemus
ACATGTTGTGCTAAAAGGGGACTCAAGCATTAGGGAGGTGTTCAATGAAGTTATATCAAGTTGACACACCAATGGAAATAGTAGCCATTTACATTGCTGGACCTTTGCCCCAAACCCGTGCTGGAAACAGGTACATTTGTGTGGTGATGAATTATTTCACCAAGTGGCCTGAGGCATATGCAATACCATTATCAGGAAGCTACAACTGTAGCTTCGGCTATTAATGATTTCTTCTTCAGGTTTGGCATGCCATACGAACTGCATTCAGATCAAGGCCATAACTTTGAATCAGCTGTGTTCCATTAATGCTGCAAGTTGTTTGGCATACAAAAGACCAGGACAACGCCAATTCACCCACAGTCTGATGGGATGGTAGAAAAGTACAATTGGACATTGGGACAGGAATTGGCAAAGTTTTGTAATAGCCGCCAAGACGACTGG
The DNA here is from genome assembly GCF_000517525.1 of Limulus polyphemus. Lineage (NCBI taxonomy): Eukaryota > Metazoa > Arthropoda > Merostomata > Xiphosura > Limulidae > Limulus > Limulus polyphemus. Next base: position 442 of record NW_013819316.1, read on the forward strand.
GATGTCTTACTCCCTCCACTGTTGAT
>NW_013819317.1:0-467 GCF_000517525.1 Limulus polyphemus
ACTCTCCGATAACATCATTAGTTGTAACTGGTAATTTGTAGACTCTCGGATAACATCATTAACAGTAACTGGTAATTTGTAGACTCAGATAACATCATTAACTGTAACTGGTAATTTGTAGACTCAGATAACATCATTAACTGTAACTGGTAATTTGTAGACTCTCCGATAACATCATTAGTTGTAACTGGTAATTTGTAGACTCTCCGATAACATCATTAGTTGTAACTGGTAATTTGTAGACTCCCGGATAACATCATTAACTGTAACTGGTAATTTGTAGACTCTCGGATAACATCATTAGTTGTAACTGGTAATTTGTAGACTCTCGGATAACATCATTAACTGTAACTGGTAATTTGTAGACTCAGGTAACATCATTAACTGTAACTGGTAATTTGTAGACTCTCCAATAACATCATTAGTTGTAACTGGTAATTTGTAGACTCCCGATAACATCATTAACT
>NW_013819318.1:0-608 GCF_000517525.1 Limulus polyphemus
CTTGCGTGCGTGCAGGCGCGTGCGTATCTTTTTAAATGAGGCAAGAAAGCGAAGAACCACATAGAAAAGAACTGGTTCCTTATATTACAAATATAAATCACAGAGAATACACAGGTTATACTTTTATGCTAAAATGACTTCAGAATACATACACTATCAACCTAATAACCGTCAATCTGCGGGTTCGAATCCTCGTTTCACCAAACATGCTCGCCCTTTCAGTCCTGGGTTCATTATAATGTGACGATGAATCCCAAAATTCGTTGGCAAAAGAGTACCCCAAGAGTTGGCAATGGGTGGTGATGACTAGCTACCTTCCATCTAGTGTTTCACTGCTAAATTAGGGACGGCTAGCGCTGATAGCTCTCGTGTAGCTTTGCGCGAAATTCAAAATAAACCCAACCAATTTCTAGCAGGTTTTATGTTTGTTTGAAGTTAAGTACAAAGCTACACAATGGGCTATCTGTGCTCTGCCCTCCACCCGGGTTTCGACACCCACAAATTTGGATTTACAGTGCCGGTATGAATCAATTCCTTATAGGAGCCCTCCGGTAGCACAGCGGTATGTCTATTTTTCAACATAAAAAGTTTCTCTTTGTTACTATATC
>NW_013819319.1:0-467 GCF_000517525.1 Limulus polyphemus
AAAGTTGCCCCTTTGGCCATCCAGCTTCCCTGTCACGTAGATACTATGTGTGCTTGCCATTTTACACTTAGCTGTTGGGACTTTCACGATGGAGGTTGGTCAGCGTTCCTTAGCACCAACCACTACTGGTTTTCGAAGCTGACTTATTGGTGGTATTTTTCTTACACTGGCTCCTCAGATGTCCTTTCTCCCCACAGTTCCAACAGCCTTTCTTGGTAGCAGCCTTTACTGCTGTATCGTCTTCTCTGTGTTGAAGTTGCCATCATTGAGCTCTCTTGTGCCCAGGTTTGTTACAAGTCCCTCAAACTTCTCTGAAAGCTGACCTTTTCTGGCCTTGAATCCAGATGACTGTACCAACCTCGGTACCTCTTAACGTAGGATTCAAATTCGAGAGCTCTGGACCATTGCATCCTGCATGGTAGAGGGGTGTGCTTGCTTCACTTGTATCTTAAGTTGTGGAATGTCCA
>NW_013819320.1:0-467 GCF_000517525.1 Limulus polyphemus
CTCTAGAGTTTAAAGTTGTGTGTGTGGTTGAGTTGGTCACTTCACACTGTCGTTTTTGGCTAAGTAGGTCACTCTAGAGTTTAAAGTTGTGTGTGTGGTTGGTTTGGTTACTTCACACTGTAAAGTCGTTTTTGGCTAAGTAGGTCACTCTAGAGTTTAAAGTTGTGTGTGTGGTTGGTTTGGTCACTTCACACTGTAAAGTCGTTTTTGGCTAAGTAGGTCACTCTAGAGTTTAAAGTTGTGTGGCTGAGCAGAGCTTTTTACCGTACCATATAAAGTTGTGCGTGGCTGAGAAAGTTGTGTGTGACTGAGCAGGACGCTTTTTTGTATCTTCTGAAGTTGTACGTGGTTGAGTTGGTCACCTCACACTGTAAAATTGTATGTGTGTGGTTGAGTTGGTCACTTCACACTGTAAAGTCGTTTTTGGCTAAGTAGGTCACTCTAGAGTTTAAAGTTGTGTGGCTGAG
>NW_013819321.1:0-467 GCF_000517525.1 Limulus polyphemus
TTTTCGTATCAATTTAAGGTATCAAAATATATTAAAGATGTAGGAAGGGTAGTTTCTTCGCAAATTATCAATTTCCAAACTCTCTTAGAATTTTACATCTTGAGATCAATGAAATGTTCTCAAGCTTCTATATCTAATAACTTATTTATATTTTTCGAATGGAATGTTTAAGATGTGGTTATATATGATATCTAAAATCACCAGCTTAAAAATGAAGATAACACTAGCAATTCATGAAAATTTACAATAGCAACATCTTCGTAGAAAACACATCAAATACCAAAATAAAATTCATTATTAAACACAATAAGCTACATAGATAACATGAAAGTTTATAGATGCATACACACACACACAGACATGTAATAATGAAACAATTATTGTACATATGTGGTATATTTATACGATTAACTGTTTATTTGAATTTGAAATATTTCATGTTTGTGTGTTTGTTGTTAAGCAGAAAA
>NW_013819322.1:0-1080 GCF_000517525.1 Limulus polyphemus
TAATTAATAAGATAACTACACTGTAATAACGGCATGACGAAACTTCCCGTGCTTGAATAATAACAGTAATTAAACTATATAAAATGTAGACTGTATTTAATTAATAAAATAACTACACTGTAATAACGACATGACGAAACTTCCCGTGCTTGAATAATAACAGTAATTAAACTATATAAAATGTAGATTGTATTTAATTAATAAAATAACTACACTGTAATAACGACATGACGAAACTTCCCGTGTTGGAATAATAACACTAATTAAAGTATATAAAATGTAGACTGTATTTAATTAATAAAATAACTACACTGTAATAATGGCATGACGAAACTTCCCGTGTTGGAATAATAACAGTAATTAAACTATATAAAATGTAGGCTGTATTTAATTAATAAAATAACTACACTGTAATAACGACATGACGAAACTTCCCGTGTTGGAATAATAACAGTAATTAAACTATATAAAATGTAGATTGTATTTAATTAATAAAATAACTAGCACTGTAATAACGACATGACGAAACTTCCCGTGCTTGAATAATAACAGTAATTAAACTATATAAAATGTAGGCTGTATTTAATTAATAAAATAACTACACTGTAATAACGACATGACGAAACTTCCCGTGCTTGAATAATAACAGTAATTAAACTATATAGAATTTAGATTGTATTTAATTAATAAAATAACTACACTGTAATAATGACATGACGAAACTTCCCGTGCTTGAATAATAACAGTAATTAAACTATATAAAATTTAGATTGTATTTTGTTTATTTGTTTGTTCGTAGTTAAGCACCCACCGGTATCGAAACCCGGTTTTTAGCATTGTATAGATTGTATTTAATAAAACACCACGACTTTCAAGAAATGGGGAGTTCAAAGGAATGGATATCGGGGGAAAAGTTCACCAAAGGGAAAAAGTTCACCAAAGGGAAAAAGTTTGTTTGTTTTTTGGAATTTCGCGCAAAGCTACACGAGGGCTATCTGCGCTAGCCGTCCCTAATTTAGCAGTGTAAGACTAGAGGGAAGGCAGCTAGTCATCACCACCCACCGCCAACTCTTGGGCTAC
>NW_013819323.1:0-467 GCF_000517525.1 Limulus polyphemus
AATGTCGAAATATGTTTAGTTTAATGATTAAACAATACAAACATGCTAATAAACGTTTAATACTGTGATACAGAAGTTGAATAGATTAGTAAGTCATTAATTTTGATATTTTCTTTCTGTACATTCCGGGGAATGAAAATTTGTGGAGTTATATTTTGTTTAAATATTTTTAAGATCATGTAGGTTATAATATTGTATTTACGACACAGAGTGCTGTATTATAGACTGAAAAATTAAGGCATTTAATCATATAAACCAAGTTTCTCAACCGTCGACTGTATTTTTAAAGTTTATCGTGTTTCAAGTATAAAGTTTTAAGAATAATCTAGTCGTTTCTCTATAAACATAATGTTAAGGTTGAATGAAAGTAAGACAGAATATTCAAGAAACCTGTAGAATAATTAGATTTTACAGTGAAATGTAAGAGGTCAAACTTGGAAAAACCAATGTATTTCCAGACTGTTTCC
>NW_013819324.1:0-467 GCF_000517525.1 Limulus polyphemus
CTTCAGAATTAGCAATTTCTCTGTGTTTTAATATTACAGAACAATTGTTTGTAGATCACTAATAAACTTGAGGGTTAGCAACCTGTTTATATTGTAATATTACTGAACAATTCTCTGTAGATAACTAATAAACCTGAGGATTAGAACCTGTCGTGTTGTAATATTATAGAATAAATATCTGTAGATCACTAATAAACCTTAGGATTAGCAATTTGTTTGTTTTGTAATATTACTGAACAATTCTCTGTAGAAAACTAATAAACTTGAGGATTAGCAACCTGTCTGTGTTGTAATATTTTTGAACAATTCTCTGTAGAAAACTAATAAACTTGAGGATTAGCAACCTATCTGTGTTGTAATATTTTTGAACAATTCTCTGTAGAAAACTAATAAACTTGAGGATTAGCAACCTATCTTTGTTGTAATATTACAGAATCATTCTATGTAGATCACTAATGAACTTGAGG
>NW_013819325.1:0-467 GCF_000517525.1 Limulus polyphemus
GCGCCCTGCTTGGGAGAAGGTGTCTAGTCTAAGCCCTGTGACAAAGAACTATTGGGCACAATGGGACCAGTTGAAGCTTGAAGATGGTATTCTTCTCCAGATGTGGAACTGCAGATGGGAAAGTGACGACCTGGCAAATGGTTATACTGAGAAAGTTACGGGAAGTTGTGCTGAATCAATCCCATGATACTTTAACAGGAGGACATCCCGGAATTAAGAAGACATTGAGTCACCTACGACACAGATTTTACTGTATAGGTATGAGACAAGATGTGGAAGAATGGTGCAGGACATGCAGTACATTTTGTGCTAAAAGGGGACCCAAGCATAAGGGACGTGCTTCAATGAAGTTATATGAAGTTGGGGCACCAATGGAAAGAGTAGCCGTCGACATTGCTGGTCCTCTGCCCCAAACTCGTGGTGGAAACAAATACATTTGTGTGATGATGGATTATTTCACCAAGTGT
>NW_013819326.1:0-467 GCF_000517525.1 Limulus polyphemus
TCAACATTATCAATTCCCTTTACAATCTTAAACAACTCACTCAGATCCCCCTAACTCTTTTTTTCAAGAGAAAACAATTTCATAGATTTTAGCTTCTCGTTGTATGACAACCCCTCCATCCCAGGCACCATTCTAGTAACCCTTCTCTGAACCTTTTCCAACAATTCAATGTCCTACCTAAGATAAGGAGCCCAAGACTGAACTCAATATTCCAAATGTTGCCTAACCAGTGACCTGTACAATGAAAGTATAACCTCTTTAGACTTGTATTCAATATTTCTGTAGATACAACCTAAAATCATATTTACCCTACCACTACCTATAGCACACTACTTGAATGGCTTTAGAGACTGATAGACTATTACATCAAGATCCCTTTCCTTCATAATGTTATTAAGGTTATTCCCATCCAAATTATACTTATAATTCAAATTATGATAACCCACATGTATTATCTTGTATTTATT
>NW_013819327.1:0-620 GCF_000517525.1 Limulus polyphemus
GAAATATACAAACCAAACCAAGTCCTTTATAATAGTGAGGTATCGAAAATCGAACTGTTGTATTTAGGTGTTTAACACTCACAAAAAGAAACCTATCATTCTATAGGTATTTGAAGAACACTTAAATACACCAGTTCGATACGTTAGTGAACCTTCCATATATATTAATCTTAGAACGAAGGAATTTCCTTGGTGTGTTTTTAAGTTCTAAATATACAAACTTATTTTAAATATTCATACATAATTCAGTTGAGGATAGTAATACATGATTATGAATTAAACATTATCTTATAATAAAACATTCTGAACGATTATTTAACTAGTAAATGCTATGTTATTGTTCTAATTTTGCCTTTTGTTATTAAAATATTAATATGTTGTTTTTTCCTTCATCAGTGTGTGTGTGAAGGCGATATTACTGGTGATAGTTGTCAAACAATGCCTGGGAAATGTTGGTTATCATATGCTTTGTCAAAGACTGCGACAGAGGAGGCGCACTTCAGTGCTACTGTCATCCACGGTTGTATGGCACGAGTGTTACAAGTACGATAACTCCATATTGCTAAGTTTCCATTAAGATTTATGTTAATAATAATAACCGATATGATAAAGCTAAATAA
>NW_013819328.1:0-465 GCF_000517525.1 Limulus polyphemus
AACTAGATTTTGTTAACTTTGATAACTATCATTTTAATAATTCTTACACTAGATTCTTTTGACATTCAAAGTAAGTCTTTATAGTCTTTCTTTCACTAGGTTTTGTTGACTTTGATAACGGTCTTTTTAGTAATTCTTACACTATATATTTTGACATTATTAATGGTCTTTTTAGTCCTTCTTCCACTAGATTTTGTTAACTTTGATAACAATCATTTTATAATTTTTACACTAGATTTTTTTGACATTCATAATAGTCTTTTGCTTTTTTTACATTATATATTTACGACTTTGAAACTGTCTTTTTAGTAATACTTAAACTAGATTTTTTGACATTCATAATGGTCTTTTTAGTCTTTCTTTCACTAGATGTTTTCGACTTTGATAACGGTCGTTTTTCTTTCTGCCACTAGATTTTGTTGACTATGATAACTGTATTTTTAGTAATTCTTACACTAGATTTTT
>NW_013819329.1:0-824 GCF_000517525.1 Limulus polyphemus
ATATTCTGTATTGACACACTGAGGGTCGTCATTCAGCAGAGTCTTACACAGAATATGCAAAGAAACTAAGTGGATATTCTGTATTGACACACTGAGGGTCGTCACTCATCAGAGTCTTACACAGAGTATGCAGTGAAACTAAGTGGATATTCTGTATTGACACACTGAGGGACGTCACTCAGCAGGGTCTTGCACATAGTATGCAGTGAAACTAAGTGGATATTCTGTATTGACACACTGAGGGACGTCACTCAACAGAATCTTACACAGAGTATGCAGTGAAACTAAGTGGATATTCTGTATTGACACACTGAGGGTTGTCATTCAGCAGAGTCTTACACAGAGTATGCAGTGAAACTAAGTGGATATTCTGTATTGACACACTGAGGGACGTCACTCAGCAGAGTCTTACACAGAGTATGCAGTGAAACTAAGTGGATATTCTGTATTGACACACTGAGGGTCTGAGTGACGACCCTCAGTGTGTCAATACAGAATATCCACTTAGTTTCACTGCATACTCTGTGTAAGACTCTGCTGAGTGACGACCCTCAGTGTGTCAATACAGAATATCCACTTAGTTTCACTGCATACTCTGTGTAAGACTCTGCTGAGTGACGAATATCCACTTAGTTTCACTGCATACTCTGTGTAAGACTCTGCCTGTATTGACACACTGAGGGTCGTCTTTCAGCAGAGTCTTACACAGAATATGCAGAGAAACTAAGTGGATATTCTGTATTGACACACTGAGGGTCGTCACTCAGCAGAGTCTTACACAGAGTATGCAGCGAAACTAAGTGGATATTCTGTATTGACACACT
>NW_013819330.1:0-467 GCF_000517525.1 Limulus polyphemus
AAACTATAACATACACCACAATGAATTCTATAGTAGAATATAACATACACCACAATGAATACTATAGTAGAATATAACATACACCACTGTGTACGCTATAATAAACTATAACATACTCCACAATGTACACTGTAATAAACTATAACATACACCATAATGTATACTATGATGAACTATAACATACACTACAATGTACACTGTAATAACCTATAACATCCACAACAATGTATACTATAATAAACTATAACATACACCACAATGTACACTGTAATAAACTATAACATACAACACAATGAATACTATAATAGACTATAACATACACCACAAAGTACACTATAATAAACTATAACTTACACCATAATGTATACTATGATAAACTATAACATACACAATAATGTATACTATGATAAACTATAACATACACCACAATGCATACTATAAGAAACTATAACATACACCACAATGTA
>NW_013819331.1:0-490 GCF_000517525.1 Limulus polyphemus
AGGACATCATATGGATCCCAGGTCATGAAATATGATACCACGCATACACATACAGCTCCAGGCTCGGCCCCACTGAAGATTTAAAAGAAAGAAGACTGCTATATAATGTGTTGATTTGATGATTAAGAAACTGGTGTTATTAAACTGAGACATCAATAATATGTATATAGATCGTTCACTTGCAAAGATACTTCGGTTGCTTGATACATTAAATATTAATTTAATTAATTCTTTATTTATTTACTTATTTTTAAGCGAAATTGGTTTGTCAGATATCATTTTTGTGAAGTGAAAAGTCTCAAACTGTCGTAGTTACCAAAAAAAATGATTATGTGCTGCCATCTAGCGACGGTAAGCGAAACTATTATGAAATGTAGAAGTAATTATGCTGAGTAGTGGTTTTCCTTTTGTTATTTTTTCACAAAAACGCGAATAATTGGAAAATATAATAATATTGCTTTTATATACAAATTGAGTGGGCAATTTTTTC
>NW_013819332.1:0-566 GCF_000517525.1 Limulus polyphemus
CTGACATTCATATCTGGGATGTGACTTCTAACGGGACTAAATATGTCTGCATTAGGGTTTAGCTGCGGGCTCTGTAAGGGGCTTGCCATTGTCTGGGGCTGATTAAGTCGATGGTCAATGTATCCTCTTTGTGTAAAAGACAATAGATCGTCCTTTAACATAACTAATTCGCTTTTAAATTTAGTAATGTTTTCCGTTTGTACTTCTTGTTTCTTTTCTTGTTCCAGTTGCCACTGCTGTAGTCTCTCTTCGTGTTTCTTTTCTTTTCCCCAACAACTGCTGTAATTTCTCTTCTTGCTTATTTTCTTTCTCCTCTAACAACTGCTGTAATTTCTCTTCTTGTTTATTTTCTTTCTCCTCCAACCACTGCGGTAGTGTCTCTTCTTGTTTCTTTTCTCGTTCTTCTTGTTTCTTTTCTTTTTCCTCCAACAACTGCTGTAATCTCTCTTGTTTATTTTGCTGTTGGAAAAGATTACAGCAGTGGCAAGAAAACCTACAACAATGGCAGCCCTTCTTGTTTCTTTTCTTTTTCCTCTAACAACTGCTGTAATTTCTCTTCTTGTTTC
>NW_013819333.1:0-467 GCF_000517525.1 Limulus polyphemus
AAAAAAGAAACAAGAAGAGAGACTACAACAGTGGCAAGAAGTACAAATGGAAAACATTAGTAAATTTAAAAGCGAATTAGATACGTTAAAGGACGACTTTTTGTCTTTTACACAAGAAGGATACATTGACCATCGACTTAATCAGCCCCAGACAATGGCAAGCCCCTTACAGAGCCCGCAGCTAAACCCTAATGCAGACATATTCAGTCCCGTTAGAAGTCACATCCCAGATATGAATGTCAATAATAGGAGTGATCCAGTGCGAAGGAAGCCACAGGAATATGATGGGAAAGCACCGTGGGAAGCATATAGAGTACAGTTTGAGTTACTGGCAGAGATGAACGGATGGACAGAGGAGCAGAAAGCTGTATATCTGGCAACGAGCTTGAAGGGACAACCACTGGAAATACTTGGACAGTTGTCAGCAGACGACAGGCACAGCTATAGAACACTGGTGTCGGCTCTAG
>NW_013819334.1:0-1545 GCF_000517525.1 Limulus polyphemus
ACATGTTAATAACAACATAGTGTACAGTCTTCTCTCTCTTATACATGTAAGAGTTACACAATACCTTAGATGTTAATAACAATATAGTGTACAGTCTTCTCTGTTATATATGCTGGAGTTACATAATACCTTACATGTTAATAACAATATAGTGTACAGTCTTCTCGTTATATATGCACAAGTTACATGATACCTTACATGGTAATAAATACATAGTGTACAGTTTTCTCTGTTATATATGCACGAGTTACATAATACCTTACATGTTAATAACAATATAGTGTACAGTCTTCTCGTAATATATGCACAAGTTACATGATACCTTACATAGTAATAAATACATAGTGTACAGTTTTCTCTGTTATATATGCACGAGTTACATAATATCTTACATGTTAATAACAACATAGTGTACAGTGCCCTCTGTTATATATGCACGAGTTTTATAATACATTACATGTTAATATATTAACATGTAAGGTATTATGTAACTCTTGCAGGTATAAGAGAGAAGATTGTACACTGTATTGTTATTAACATGTAAGGTATTATGTAACTCGTGCATATATAAGAGAGAAGACTGTACACTATATTTTTATTAACATGTAAGGTATTATGTAACTCGTGCATATATAAGAGAGAAGACTGCACACTATCTTGTTATTAACATGTAAGGTATTATGTGACTCGCGCATGTGTAAAAGAAAAGACTGTACACAAGGTTGGCATTAACATGTAAGGTATTATGTAACTCGTGCATATGTAAGAGAGAAGACTGTACACTATGCTGTTATTAACATGTAAGGTATTATGTACTTCGTGCATGTATAAGAGAGAGAAGACTGTACACTATGTTGAACAATATAGTGTACAGTCTTTTCTCTTACACATGCACGAGTTACATAATACCTTACATGTTAATAACAACATAGTCTTATACATGCACGAGTTACATAATACCTTAGATGTTAATAACAACATAGTGTACAGTCTTCTTTCTTATACATGCACGAGTTACATAATACCTTAGATGTTAATAAGAACATAGTGTACAGTCTTCTCTGTTATATAGGCACGAGTTATATAATACCTTACATGTTAATAAAAATATAATGTGAAGTCTTCTCTGTTATATATGCACGAGTTACATAGTACCTTACATGTTAATAACAATATAGTGTACTTTCTTCTGTCTTATATATGCACGAGTTACATAATACCTTACATGTTAATGCCAACCTTGTATACAGTCTTCTCTCTTACACATGCGCGAGTTACATAATACCTTAAATGTTTATAACAATATAGTGTACAGTCTTCTCTCTCATATTGTTATTAACATGTAAGGTATTATGTACCTCGTGCATGAATATTAAGGTATTATGTGACTCGTGCATACATAAGAAGGAAGACTGTACACTACCTTACATGTTAATAACAATATGGTATACAATCTTCTCTGTTATATATGCACCAGTTACATAATACCTTAGATGTTGATAACAATATAGTGTACAGTCTTCTCTCTTATATATGCACGAGTTA
>NW_013819335.1:0-983 GCF_000517525.1 Limulus polyphemus
TACCCAACACGACATACCTTGGAAAACACACAGTATAGATTATCATAACCAACACGACTTATAATGGAAAACACACAGTATATATTATCATAACCGACTCGACTTACGATGGAGAACACACAGTATAGATTATCATAACCAACACGACATACCTTGGAAAACACACAGTATAAATTATCATAACCAACACGACTTACCATGGAAAACACATAGTATAGATTATCATAACCAACACGACTTATCATGGAAAACACACAGTATATATTATCATAACCGACTCGACTTACGATGGAAAACACACAGTATAGATTATCATACCCAACACGACATACCTTGGAAAACACACAGTATAGATTATCATAACCAACACGACATACCTTGGAAAACACACAGTATAGATTATCATACCCAACACGACATACCTTGGAAAACACACAGTATAGATTATCATAACCAACACGACATACCTTGGAAAACACACAGTATAGATTATCATACCCAACACGACTTACCTGGGAAAACACACAGTATAAATTATCATAACCGACACGACATACCTTGGAAAACACACAGTATAAATTATCATAACCAACCTTGGAAAACACACAGTATAGATTATCACAACCAACACGACTTACCATGAAGTAATCTATACTGTGTGTCATGATAAGTCGTGTTGGTTATGATGATAATCTATACTGTGTGTTTTCTAACCGACACGACATACCTTGGAAAACACACAGTATAGATTATCATACCCAACACGACATACATTGGAAAACACACAGTATAGATTATCATAACCAACACGACTTACCTTGGAAAACACACAGTATATATTATGATAACCAACACGACTTACCATGGAAAACACACAGTATAGATTATCATAACCAACACGACTTACCTTGGAAAACACACAGTATAAATTATCATAACCAACACGACATACCTTGGAAAACACACAGTATAGATTATGATAA
>NW_013819336.1:0-467 GCF_000517525.1 Limulus polyphemus
CAAACAGCAACTAACTATAATACTATATTATCAATCATATTTAGTCAATCCAAGCATGATTATCTAAAGTACTCTATCACCAGATCTATATAGAATTTCCCATCTATTAGCAATTCAAACAACATCCTGATGTTTAAGTTTTATGTGAAGTTGTACCCTGAAACATAGCCCTAGGCTTTAGTATGAAACACTTACTAAGCTCTGACATATTAGTAACTGAACAATAATAACTGTTAATATTAAACATGAATGCTGTATACTACTACTAAACCAAAAGAAAAATACTAAATGCAGTTGGAACATAGGGTTGAATTTAAAAAGAAGCTAAGACCAACCACATAAGAAGTAACTGAAGAAAATGTTAAATTATCAGAGGCTGGAAAATGAGAGAAGAAGAAAACATTGGGAAAAGAACTTGCTAAAAGGAGGTGATAGGTGAAAATTTGTGCATGTAAGGAGAATTATAT
>NW_013819337.1:0-466 GCF_000517525.1 Limulus polyphemus
GTTTCGTCGGAACGAAGTTACGGAAAGTTAATTAACAAACGGAGACGTAACAAATTGGTGTCAGGAGTGGGATAGCAAAAAAAGAAGAAAAATGGAAACGAGAGGCGGAAAATCAAACTACAGCTTAGCAGACTTGATGGCAGCAATACAAAAACAAGAAATGAAACAAGAAGAGAGACAACAGCAGTTACAAGAAAACCTACAACAATGGCAGCTCGAACAGCAAAATAAACAAGAGAGATTACAGTAGATGTTGGAAGAAAAAGAAAAGAAACAAGAAGAACGAGAAATTAAACAAGAAGAGAGAGATTACAACAGTTGTTGGAGGAGAAAGAAAATAAACAAGAAGAGAAATTACAGCAGTTGTTAGAGGAAAAGAAAGAAACAAGAAGAGAGACAAAGCAGTTACAAGAAAACCTGCAACAGTGGCAGCTCGAACAACAAAATAAACAAGAGAGATTACAGC
>NW_013819338.1:0-988 GCF_000517525.1 Limulus polyphemus
CATCCAATGTCGAAAATCATTTTCTTCCAGATAGAGCATTCCGAATAAAAAAAAGGGTAAGCGTCCTTCTTTCTGACTTTATTCACCTTCTGGTAGTCCATGCAAAGCCTTGAGAATCAATTTTGGTTCTTCTTCTTCACAAGTACAAAAACTGACGGCCAGGAATTAGTACTTGATTATAGTTCCTTGAAGATCTCAGCCTGATTCAAGTGTTAGGGCTGCATCTCTATTATCAATCTTATTAGATATTTTAGTTATTGGGTCTACGCGAAATGATCTGCTGGTATCTGGACATTCTATGAGAAAATCACGTAATATCTGGCATTGATCAACTGGAATACCTCTACAGCGAAATCCTGATGTCACATCCTTGCATCAGGACAGCTTACCACTTCAATTACAACAGCCACATGACCGGATTCATTTTGCTTTAAAGGTGACCATACCTGATGTTCTCTGATATGGATGTATACATCCAGACTCGGCTCGACATTTATGGTTTCATGCTTTTGTGGTTCCAATGATGACATTTATATTTATTGCGTCCATGGAAACTCATTCAACCATTAACCCCTCAGTACGTACTGCAGAGTTTGGTTCTATATGCTAGGCCTACCATGATTGTATGATCCGTAGAAAATACAGATCGATATTTTAGAAGGTCGTGAACAGGTTTGCTCTTGCATTTTAAAGAATTCAGGCGCGTATAGGATTATATTTAAATTCATTTAGTCTAACGTTATAACTCTCTAAAATAAACAACCGCCACAACCAGAGTCGAACTAAAAATTAGAGGCAGGATTAGCGTAAATTAATATATGAGACAAGTTGTGCTGATTTATCAAGAAATGTGAAAACGTATAAGGAACAGATACACACACACATATTCCAACCCCCATCCTGTTCATGACCTTCCTCACGTCATCCTATATCACTGTGTCAAGATTGGTGCTGATTGATCAAGAAATGTGAAAACGTACAAGGAACA
>NW_013819339.1:0-466 GCF_000517525.1 Limulus polyphemus
TTTACTAGGGTTGATACTATATATGACTTTAGTGCCATGAATCTGCCCCACTACTAGGGTTGATACTATATATATGACTTTAGTGCCATGAGTCTGCCCCTCTACTAGAGTTGATACTATATGTGACTTTAATGCCTTGAATCTGCCCCACTACTAGGGTTGATACTATATATATGACTTTGTGCCATGAAGCTACCCTCTACTAGAGTTGATACTATATATGACTTTAGTACCATGAATCCGCCCCACTACTAGGATTGATACTATATATGACTTCAGTGCCATGAATCTGCCCCTATATTAGGATCGATTCTGTATATGACTTTAGTGCTATGAATCTGCCCCATTACTTGGGTTGATACTATATATATGACTTTATTGTCATGAATCTGCCCCACTACTAGGGTTGATACTATATATGACTTTAGTGTCATGAATCTGCCCCATTACTAGGGTTGATACTATA
>NW_013819340.1:0-465 GCF_000517525.1 Limulus polyphemus
TTACACAGTATCGTTAAATCTTGTGTCTTCTTATTGACAGTACACAGTATCGTTAAATCTTGTGTCTTCTTATTGACAGTACACAGTATCGTTAAATCTTGTGTCTTCTTATTGACAGGACACATTATTGTTAAATCTTGTGTTTTCTTACTGACAGTACATATTATCTTTGAATATTGTGTCTAATTATTGACAGTACACAGTATCGTTAAATCTTGAGTTTTCTTATTGACAGTACACAGTATCGTTAAATATTGTGTCTTCTTATTGACAGTACACAGTATTGTTAAATCTTGTGTCTTTTTATTGACAGTACATAGTATTGTTAAATATTGTGTCTTCTTATTGAGAGTACACAGTATTGTTAAATATTGTGTCTTCTTATTGACAGGACACAGTATCGTTAAATCTTGTGTCTTCTTATTGACAGTGCACAGTATCGTTAAATCTTGTGTCTTCTTATTG
>NW_013819341.1:0-529 GCF_000517525.1 Limulus polyphemus
CAACGAACGTGTCACGTGCTCGACTTCAACAGTACTCAGTTCAATTACACACATTGTTCCGTCACGTTGTGACCGTCTTATATATATCAGACTACCCCCAATCTAGTAGTCTCCCGACAATTCACGAAGGTTCGAGAAGGACGTGGCGTGATACTAGTCACGTGACCTCGCTGACGCAACAATACTATAAACATTCCATTTTTTCAGTGAAAGCTGGGTTAATATTATTATATTGTAAGCCATATTTTTTAACAAATTAAATATTTTTATCCTAGATACACACCTTATCTCTACGGCACATATATGAAATAATTTTGATTGAAGATAACTGTCCCCCGGTGGGACAGCGGTAAGTTTACGGACTTACAACGCTAAATTTGGGGCTCCATCTCCCTCGGTGGAGAAACAAACAATAAAGGTAACTTCTTGCCTTCAGTAGAGCTGACACAAGAACAGTGTATTATAATTATATAACAATGGTTGAAGATATTCTTGCCTACAGTTCTGTGTCAGCTCTACCCGTGTATTA
>NW_013819342.1:0-497 GCF_000517525.1 Limulus polyphemus
ACCACATACATAAATAATTCGACATGCAATACCTATATATTTTAAGATGCTTCGCACATCTCTTTTCATTACCATGGTAGGTAAAACCCGTAATTATTTAATTAACTTTTTCTGATTTTAAGTTAAACTATTTATGACAATTTAAAACAAATTTTACTGAACTTTATGAAAGAAAAAGAAGGTTAAAATATGTAAAGTTTATTTTCTCTCTTGTCCGTTTCCCCCGTGGCACAGCGGTATGTTTCGATACTCGTGGTGGGCAGAGCATAGATAGCCCATTGTGTAGCTTTATGCTTAACTTCAAACAAACTCTTATCCATATTGTTACTGACTAACAGGATTTCTCATTCACGTTACTACTGACAAAACTTCTCATTCATGCTACTACTGACAAAACTTCTCATTCACACTACTACTGACAAAACTTCTCATTCACACTACTACTGACAAAACTTCTCATTCACGTTACTACTGACAAAACTTCTCATTCACGCTAC
>NW_013819343.1:0-467 GCF_000517525.1 Limulus polyphemus
CTCATACTGGTTAGGGATACAGTAAACCACGTATCGCCTGCCTTGTTCGATGTATTCAGGAATAATATTTACTTCTTCGGGCCGCAAAGAGGGCAGACAAAACAAACACTTTGATGTTATAAAAAAGTAAAATGATATTGAAATCAAACCTTCTAAAGAGATCTTCATTGTCACTTATAGTTTATTTTTAATATCCAGTATATTAACCTTAACTTAAATTTCTTTCAGCGATTTAGGAATTATTTTCGTAAGTTCTGTGTTGCTAAGATACAGATTAATTGTTAGCGTTATTGTTATCAGCGTGTGCTGTATATAATGCGAAAACATCAAATCAATAATGTATTTTAAATGTAACAGTTTAAGCCTCGAAGTGTGACGAAGTCTAAAAGCCAATAATACTAAAAAAGTATAATAAATATTACGTATTGTTGTTTGACAATATTTGAGCTAGCGAATACACATTATTG
>NW_013819344.1:0-467 GCF_000517525.1 Limulus polyphemus
GTAATAAAGAACTTAGAACTTACTTGAACTGTTGTAATAAAGAACTTAGAACTTACCTGAAGTGTTGTAGTAAAGAACTGAGAACTTACCTGAACTGTTGTAATAAATAACTTAGAACTTACCTGAAGTGTTATAGTAAAGAACTGAGAACTTACTTGAACTGTTGTAATAAAGAACTTAGAACTTACCTGAAATGTTGTAGTAAATAACTGAGAACTTACCTGAACTGTTGTAATAAAGAACTGAGAACTTACCTGAAGTGTTGTAATAAAGAACCAACAACTTACCTGAAGTGTTGTAGTAAAGAACTGAGAACTTACTTGAACTGTTGTAATAAAGAACTTAGAACTTACCTGAAATGTTGTAGTAAATAACTGAGAACTTACCTGAACTGTTGTAATAAAGAACTGAGAACTTACCTGAAGTGTTGTAATAAAGAACTGTTACGGCTCCGTTTGTTAATTAAC
>NW_013819345.1:0-520 GCF_000517525.1 Limulus polyphemus
AGTTGATAGTTAATAACACGGTGCATGACATGAATAACATTAGTTGATAGTTATAACACGGTGCATGACATGAATAACTTTAGTTGATAGTACTTAATAACAAGCAGAACTTTCTTAAACCCTATGTAATAAATAATGCGTCGTGGTTGTTGAAAGAGAAAAACAAGGACTATATTATAGGATAAACCACTGAAGACAAGGTGTGAATTGCTGATATATTGATCTATATATATTAGGTCGTCAAGAAGTTAATGTCGCTTTTTTTAACTGAAAAAACCCGAACAACTTGTATATCAGAGCAAAATATTTATTAAATGATATCTTATCGCTGATGCTTTGTCATCTTACAATCAGGTTGTTAATGCTCTGATTAAAGAAATCACTTGATTTTGAAGCAAAAAACATGTCGATGTCCTCTTTAACACCTTCCACATTTGCATACATTTTCCCATTAACATGGTGTTACAGCGAACGAAAAAGATGGTAATCTGATGGTGACATATCTGGAGAATATGGTTGG
>NW_013819346.1:0-1634 GCF_000517525.1 Limulus polyphemus
GTATTGTTAAATCTTGTGTCTTCTTATTGACAGTACACAGTATCGTTAAATCATGTGTCTTCTTTTTGACAATACACAGTATTGTTAAATCTTGTGGCTTGTTAGTGATAGTACACAGTATTGTAAATCTTGTGTCTTCTTATTGACAGTACACAGTATGGTTAAATCTTGTGTCTTCTTATTTACAGTTACAGTATTGTTAAATCTTGTGTCTTCGTATTGATAGTACACAGTATTGTAAAATCTTTTGGCATGTTATAGATAGTACACAGTATCGTCAAATCTCGTGTCTTCTTATTGATAGTACACAGTATTATTAAATCTTGTGTCTTCTTATTGACAGAACACAGTATTGTTAAATCTTGTGTTTTGTACTTGATAATACACACTATCGTTAAATCTCGTGTCTTCTTATTGATAGTACACCCTATATTTAAATATTGTGTCTTTTTATGGACAGTACCCAGTATTGTTACAAGATTTAAGAAGACCTGTACTGTCAATAGTATTGTAAAGATACAAGATTTAAGAAGACACAAGATTTAACGATACTGTGTACTGTCAATAAGTGTGTACTATCATAAGAATACTATCTTGTGTCTTACTGTGTACTGTCAATAAGATTGTTAAATATTGTGTCTTATTATGGACAGTACCCAGTATTGTTAAATCTTGTGTTTTCTTATTGATAGTACACCTTCTTATTGACAGTACCCAGTATTATTAAATGTATTATTAAATCTTGTGTCTTCTTATCGACAGTACACATTATTGTTAAGATTTACTGTCAATAAGAAGACACACACAGTATCGTTAAATCTTGTGTCGTATCGTTAAATCTTGTGTCTTCTTATTGACAGTACACAGTATTGTTAAATCTTGTGTCTTCTTATTGATAGTACACAGTATTATTAAATCTTGTGTCTTCTTATTGACAGAATACAGTATTGTTAAATCTTGTGTCTTGTTATTGACAGTACACAGTATCAGACACAAGATTTAACAATACTGCGTACTGTCAATAAGAAGACACAAGATTTAACGATACTGTGTACTGTCAATAAGAAATGTGTCCTGTCAATAAGAAATTGTTAAATCTTGTGTTTTCTTACTGACAGTATACATTATCGTCGAATATTGTCTCTTCTTATTGACAGTACGAATATTGTCTCTTCTTATTGACAGTACACAGTATCGTTAAATATTGTGTCTTCTTATTGACAGTACACAGTATCGTTAAATCTTGTGTCTTCTTATTGACAGTACACAGTATCGTTAAATCTTGTGTCTTCTTATTGACAGTACACAGTATCGTTAAATCTTGTGTCTTCTTATTGAAAGTACACAATATCGTTAAATCTTGTGTCTTCTTTTTGATACTGTGTCCTGTCAATAAGAAGACAGAAGATATAACGATACTAAGTACTGTGTACTGTCAATAAGAAGACACAATATCTAACGATACTGTGTACTGTCAATAACTAGACACAAGATTTAACAATACTGTGTACTGTCAATAAGAAGACACAAGATTTAACGATACGGTGTACTGTCAAAAAGAAGACACAAGATTTAACGATATTGTGTACTTTCAATAAGAAGACAATTGATTTAACGAACAATATTGTTAAATC
>NW_013819347.1:0-442 GCF_000517525.1 Limulus polyphemus
TTGCATGCTTGCGAATTTACATGCAAAATTCTAGCCTTTTATTATCATTTTTGCGACTTTTGTGGTCGTTTTAACGTTACTCTTTTATTGGCTTTTCTGAAAGCTTATGTGTACTGCAGTGAAGCATTTGGTTACTGATTGTTTTTCGATTTCTTGTTACCAGAGGGTCCTAAATTGATGATTCTTCACCAAATTTGGTATGTATTTACACTTTATCGTTGCGTAGTAATATCCAGAGTTTTATCTTCCTACTGTTTGTTTTAAAGGAGTTATGGAACGTTTTGCGTTTTGTACCAGTACGTCGTTCCATTTGGACGGATCATCTCCAAATTTTGTATGAACGTTCGTTGCATACTTGCGTATTTTCATGCAAAATTCTAGCCTTCTATTGTCATTTTTGCGACTTTTGTGGTCGTTTTATGTTACTCGTTTATTGGCTTTT
>NW_013819348.1:0-466 GCF_000517525.1 Limulus polyphemus
TTACGTTGGATTGTAGATGTTTAGTTATTTATTTGTTCACCTTTGATTTAATTTGCCAATTAAGTATTTTAAATCAGAGATCTATAGAAATAGCCTTTCAGATCTATCTCTTGTTTCCCAGAAACTACTACCCTGCACACCCTTTTTCCAATACTAGAGCTCGTCAGCTGGATTGGACAAAAAGTTTTTTTTTTCAGGTTTTCGACTAAAGCTATAAATAAGGGTTATTTGCGATTAGTCATACCTAATTTTGAAATGTTAGACTAGAGAGAAGGCAACTAGTCAGCAGTAACCACTTTGAGCTCTTGATCTACTCTTGTCTCATCAAATAATGGAATTTGACAAACCTATAGCCCCAAAGTGTGGAAGGCGTTTTTGTGGTAACTACAGATGAACCATGAATTTTTGAATCTTCATTCTGACCATACTAACTATTTGTTTACACCTGACCCAAACAAACATAGAT
>NW_013819349.1:0-467 GCF_000517525.1 Limulus polyphemus
AAATGGAAAACAAATTTAAAAGCGAATTAGATACGTTAAAGGACGATCTGTTGTCTTTTACACAAGGAGGATACATTGACCATCGACTTAACCAGTCCCAGACAATGACAAGCCCTATCCAAACCCTGCAGCTAAACCCGTTAGAATTCACATCCCATGATATGAATGTCAGTAATAGGAGTGATCCAGTGCGAAGGAAGCCCCTGGAATTCGATGGGAAGGCACCATGGGAAGCATATAGAGCACCGTTTGAGTTACTAGCAGAGATAAACGGATGGACATAAGAGCAGAAAGCAGTATATCTGGCAACGAGCTTGAAGGGACAACCACTGAAAATACTTGGACAGTTGACAGCAACCGACAGACACAACTATAGAGCACTGGTAGAGGCTCTGGAACTCAGGTACAGAACCCAAAACCAGTCAGAAGTCTACAGGGCCAGGTTCAGGACGAGAGTCCGTGCTAAA
>NW_013819350.1:0-468 GCF_000517525.1 Limulus polyphemus
CACAAACATTGTTTTATGCTTAGAAACATTCCCATCATTGACCTTGATTGAATCAAATAGAATTCAAGGTTAATCAAATATAAATATTATCAATAGATGTATACATCTATAAAGACAAGAGCTGCTTTGTTATATTATAGAAGTGAACTAAAACCTCTAAAATCACGTGTCACCTAGATCCATGTGTTCAACAACTTCTGATCATGAGATATTGTGACGTGATAAAGTTTTACTTCAGATATCAAGTTCCTCTATACGACGGCAATAAAATCCTTGGCACTTACTGTAATCGTCAAACGAGAATACAGCTCAGTATACGTGTCTATCCCGTACATCATGTATTACATAGTTCAATTACTATGTATTTTGCCTCTCTTATTGTTAACCCAGGCTAATGTTCATCGCCACACTGCTTGTAGTACTGTTGGTTCACTGGAAGGAATTATCGATTCTCTGTCGTCTACTGTG
>NW_013819351.1:0-467 GCF_000517525.1 Limulus polyphemus
GTTATTTGGTACAACATCTCAACGAACACCTAGGCGTAGCTCTAGTTACCGAATTTACAACCACCATACTCATCATTAGACTTACTTGGTACAACTACTCTTTGAACACCTAGTTGTAACTCTAGTTACTGAATGTTTATCCTCATACTCATCTTTAGCGTTATTTGGTACAACAACTCCACGAACACCTAGGTGTAACTCTAGTTACCTAATTTGTAACCATACTCATCGTTAAACTTACTTGTTACAACAACTTCACGAACACCTAGGTGTAACTCTAGTTACCAAATTTATAACCACCATACTCATCTTTAGCCTTACTTGGTACAACTACTCCATGAACACCTAGGTGTAACTCTAGTTTTAGAATTGATAACCACCATACTCATCTTTAGCCTTACTTGGTACAACTAGTCCATGAACACTTAGGTTTAACTCTAGTTACAGAATTTATAACCCCATACTAA
>NW_013819352.1:0-467 GCF_000517525.1 Limulus polyphemus
CATTTTTCACGATAAGAAACTTATTCTTGTATCTTAGCCCAAAGGTTCTGTATGGAACATTTTTCACAATAAGAAACTTATTCTTGTTTCTTAGCCCAAAGGTTTTGTATGGAACATTTTACACGATAAGAAACTTATTCTTTAATGAATCATCATTTAATGATATGTTTGTCTAAAGAAGTCTTAATGTGAATAAAAATCTTTCTGAAACTGTGCATGGTAGTAGTAGGTTCTAATCTGAAACTGTGCATGGTAGTAGTAGGTTCTAATCTGAAACTGTACATGGTAGTAGTAGGTTCTAATCTGAAACTGTGCATGGTAGTAGTAGGTTCTGAATGAATATATCACATCTGACAATCTGAAACTGTGCATGGTAGTAGTAGGTTCTAATCTGAAACTGTACATGGTAGTAGTAGGTTCTAATCTGAAACTGTGCATGGTAGTAGTAGGTTCTGAATGAATATATC
>NW_013819353.1:0-466 GCF_000517525.1 Limulus polyphemus
TAAAATACCATATCATGTAGGTATCTAGGGACACTAAAATACTATATTGTGTAGGTATCAAGAGACGCGAAAATACCATATTATGTAGGTATCTAGGGACACTAAAATACTATATTGTGTAGGTATCAAGAGACGCTAAAATACCATATTCTGTAGATATCTAGGGACACTAAAATACTACATTGTGTAGGTATCAAGAGACGCTAAAATACCATATTCTGTAGGTATCTAGAGACACTAAAATACTATATTGTGTAGGTATCAAGAGACGCGAAAATACCATATTATGTAGGTATCTAGGGACACTAAAATACTATATTGTGTAGGTATCAAGAGACGCTAAAATACCATATTCTGTAGATATCTAGGGACACTAAAATACTATATTGTGTAGGTATCAAGAGACGCTAAAATACCATATTCTGTAGGTATCTAGGGACACTAAAATACTATATTGTGTAGGTAT
>NW_013819354.1:0-468 GCF_000517525.1 Limulus polyphemus
AAGAAAGTACACAAGATTTAACGATACTGTGTACTGTCAATAAGAAGTCACAATATTCAACGATAATGTGTACTGTCAGTAAGAAAACACAAGATTTAACAATAATATGTCCTGTCAATAAGAACACACAAGATTAACAATACTGTGTACTGTCAATAAGAAGACACAAGATTTAACAATACTGTGTACTGTCAATAAGAAGACACAAGATTTAGCAAAACTGTGTACTATCAATAAAAGACACAAGATTTAATGATACTGTGGACTGTCAATAAGAAGACACAAGATTTAACGATACTCTGTACTGTCAATAAGAAGACACAAAATTTAACGATACTGTGTACTGTCAATAAGAAGACACAAGATTTAACGATACTGTGTACTGTCAATAAGAAGACACAAGATTTAACGATACTGTGTACTGTCAATAAGAAGACACAAGATTTAACGATACTGTGTACTGTCAAT
>NW_013819355.1:0-676 GCF_000517525.1 Limulus polyphemus
GTATGATAATGTCATCTGAGTTTCTAACGGTATTCATCTGTAGTATGATGGTTGTCATCTGAGTTTCTAACGGTTTTCATCTGTAGTATGATGGTTGTCATCTGAGTTGTAACGGTTTTCATCTGTTATAAGATAGTGTCATCTGAGTTTTAACGGTTTTCATCTGTTGTATGATAATGTCATCTGAGTTTCTAACGGTATTCATCTGTAGTATGATGGTTGTTATCTGAGTTTTAACGGTTTTCATCTGTAGTATGATGGTTGTCATCTGAGTTTCTAACGGTTTTCATCTGTTGTATGATAGTGTCATCTGAGTTTCTAACGGTTTTCATCTGTTGTATGATAGCGTCATCTGAGTTTTAACGGGTTTCGTCTGTAGTATGATAGTGTCATCTGAGTTTAACGGTTTCATATGTGTTATGATGGTTGTCATTTGAGTTTTAACGGTTTTCTTCTGTAGTATGATGGTTGTCATCTGAATGTTAACGGTTTTCATCTGTAGTATGATGGTTGTCATCTGAATGTTAACGGTTTTCATCTGTTGTATGATGGTTGTCATCTGAGTTTTAACGGTTTTCATATGTGTTATGATGGTTGTCATTTGAGTTTTAACGGTTTTCTTCTGTAGTATGATGGTTGTCATCTGAATGTTAACGGTTTTCATCTGTTGTATGAT
>NW_013819356.1:0-467 GCF_000517525.1 Limulus polyphemus
AGCATGTTGTACATAAGCGTGTTGTACATAAGCATGTTGTACATGAGCATATTGTACATAAGCGTGTTGTACATAAGCATGTTGTACATGAGCATGTTGTACATAAGCATGTTGTACATGAGCATGTTGTACATAAGCGTGTTGTACATAAGCGTGTTGTACATAAGCATGTTGTACATAAGCGTGTTGTACATAAGCGTGTTGTACATGAGCATGTTGTACATAAGCGTGTTGTACATGAGCGTGTTGTACATAAGCATGTTGTACATGAGCATGTTGTACATGAGCATGTTGTACATAAGCGTGTTGTACATAAGCATGTTGTACATGAGCATGTTGTACATGAGCGTGTTGTACATAAGCGTGTTGTACATAAGCATGTTGTACATAAGCGTGTTGTACATAAGCGTGTTGTACATAAGCGTGTTGTACATAAGCATGTTGTACATAAGCGTGTTGTACATAAG
>NW_013819357.1:0-466 GCF_000517525.1 Limulus polyphemus
TATTGTTAAATCTTGCGTCATCTTATCGACAGTAAACAGTATTGTTAAATCATGTGTGTTCTTATTGACAGTACACAGTATCGTTAAACCTTGTGTCTTCTTATTCATAGTACACAGTATTGTTAAATCTTGTGACTTCTTATTGACAGAACACAATATTGTTAAATCTTGCGTCTTCTTATCGACAGTAAACAGTATGGTTACATCTTGAGTCTTCTTATCGACAGTACACAGTATTGTTAAATCTTGTGTCTCTTATTGACAGTACACAGTATCGTAAAATCTTGTGTCATCTTATTGATAGTACACAGTATCGTTAAATCTTGTGTCTTTATATTGATAGTACACAGAATCGTTAAATCATGTGTCTTCTTATCGACAGTACACAGTATTTTTAAATCTTGTGTCTCATATTGACAGTACACAGTATCGTTAAATCTTGCATCTTCTAATTGACAGTACACAT
>NW_013819358.1:0-464 GCF_000517525.1 Limulus polyphemus
CGTCGCCTAACACCAACCACTACTGGTCTCCTTGAGGCCGACTTTGTTGGTAATATTCCTCCTACACTGGCTCTTCAAATGTCCGTGCTTTCCACAGTTCCAACAACCTTTCTGGATACCAGCTTTTCCTGCTGTGGCACCTCCCCTGTGTTGAAGTTTCCAGCATTGAGCTCTCTTGTGCCCAGGTTTATTACAGTGCCAGCAAAGTCCCTCAAACTTCTCTGAAAGCTGACCTTTTCTGGCCTTGAATCCAGATGACTGTACCAACCTCCGTACCTCTGTGCTGGACTTAACGTAGGATTCAAATTCGAGAGCTCTGGCCATTGCATCTTGCATGGTAGAGGGGTGTGCTTGCTTCACTTGTATCTTAAGTTCTGGACTGTCCAAGGCATCTACGAACTGATCCTTCAGCAACAACTTGAGGAGATCGGGTGGTGCAGGTTTGGGTAGGTCCTTGTGTGCCA
>NW_013819359.1:0-466 GCF_000517525.1 Limulus polyphemus
TGTGTTTAGAACAATATATACTAATTTTTAAATATCAAATTGAATTTTTGTTCAGTAAAAATCTTTCAAATGCGACTGTAGCTTTTTTCCCCAAAATTTTGTCTTCAAAATAAGGGTGCGTCTTGTATTCCGAAAAATACGGTAGTTAACCCGATCACCTCCGGAAGGTGGAGCTACCTTCCAGAGGGATGAATGAGAATGGATAAGTTTTTACTTCTAAAATTATTAATTAAAAAATCTTCTTGCTGTTGAGTGGTTAAGTTGATAACAACTTATTTAATGTACGAAGTTTACTGTTCTCCTGAGGATGAGTGGGTGCCCCAGTTAAAACATATGGTTTATTTAAATATGATCATTTTATTTTATGTTTTATTAACTTGTTATAATAAATCACGCACTCGTGCATTAAACCGGTTCTTATCAACTTAACCACATTTTTACTGTTTTATGTGTTTATTAAATTATT
>NW_013819360.1:0-466 GCF_000517525.1 Limulus polyphemus
ACTTGGTACAACAACTCCATGAACACTTAGGTGTAACTCTAGTTACCAAATTTATAACCACCATATTCATCTTTAGCCTTATTTGGTACAACTACTCCATGAACACCTAGGAGTAACTCTAGTTACCGAATTTATAACCAACATACTGATCTTTATCCTTACTTGGTACAACTACTCCATGAACACCTAGATGTAACACTAGTTTCCGAATTTATAACCACCATACTCATCTTTAGCCTTACTTGGTACAACTACTCCATGAAACCTAGTTGTAACTCTAGTTAAAGAATTTTTAACCACCATACTCATCTTTAGCGTTATTTGGTATAACAACTCCACGAACATGTAGGTGTAACTCTAGTTACCGAATTTATAACCACCATACTCATCTTTAGCCTTACATGGTACAACTACTCCATGAAACCTAGGTGTAACTCTAGTTACAGAATTTATAACCACCATACTC
>NW_013819361.1:0-589 GCF_000517525.1 Limulus polyphemus
ACCGTAGTCTATGTATGGGACAGGCACGGCCGTGATGGCACCAGAGGAGACGGACTTAGCTACGGTGTCAGCGAGCTCGTTCCCGTGAATACCGACGTGGCCAGGGATCCAGAAAAACTGGATGGAAATAGAAGATAGAGAAAAGTGGGCCAATCGGTGTTGAATATCGAAGAGAACAGGGTGAGAACTAACGTTAAGCGATTCCAAGGTAACATCTAATAATGAAGATCTGGTTAAAAATAACCAGAAGAATAACAAGAGAGGCAGGAGAGAGATGGTGCAACATCTCATAATGAACATCATCAGGTCTGACCGATGTACTGCCAGATCGATGAAGAGCAAGTTTGAGTTCCACCACTGTAAAGGGGCGATTATAATCATAGAGACGATCGGCCCAAAAAGAAAGAGGCGATCGCTCTGCTCGAGACTTTTATGGCCAAGAAGGCAGGGGAAGAAACAGAAGTCCCTGCATCTTCGGAAAAGCTCTGGCCGAGAGCATCAGCAAGCTGATGTCCAGAGCATCCAATGGCCAGGAAGTTACCTTTCCATCTTGCTAGGTATACTTCCCATCCCGAGTCACTGGGTTCTG
>NW_013819362.1:0-465 GCF_000517525.1 Limulus polyphemus
TAACAATCTAAACTTCGGACTTTCTTCGTTTAGTGTTTGATTTAGTAAAGAGCAAATGCGTTTTGATCATATGTTTAAAATAAAATCCATGCGAACCATTTTATATTAAAAAAAAGGGTTAATCTCAGAGAGAGTGATTAATACCCAATATTGAAATGTACAAAAATATTTTAAAGAGGGCGTAATCACTTGAGACAAAATTTTCAAAACGGAGAATTAATTCGGATAAGAGGGTTTTAAATGAATGAAAATGCAGGTTTTTTAGACATAAAACGATTTGTCGAGATTAAAAGCAGATATTACAAGGATTTAGGTAGGAAGGAGACAAACAGAGTAATCCCAAGTTTTTGTTGGTTTTGTTCTTCTAGGGGGACTAACAATGGAAGTTTATGTGGGGGGTTTCTAGTTAGGCTCGATTAACGCGCATACGTAAATTACGCTAAAGCGTAAGGCCCACAGATGAAT
>NW_013819363.1:0-1113 GCF_000517525.1 Limulus polyphemus
CGTTATGGAAGTGACAGGTAATCCCCGTATTTCAGTCTATAAGCTAGATAAAGTAAGACGTTCTGGCTGTAGGGGTTGTAAACGTTGAAATTCAAAATTAGAGACGAAGGGATGGCTAACCCTAAAGTCTAAACTAGAAAAAATATTAAATAAAACTAAATGCATATTTTTAAACAAACACTAATCTCAAAAGTGAACCAAAAATATTCACTTACTAAAAGTTAAACGCACGTTAACTTTACTCGTTAACTAAAGCAGGAAGATATTGCTCAAATTTCTACTACGAAAATCCAAAATTAAACAACAAAAAATAAACTAAACGTTGCATTTGCGGGTTTCACCAGATGAAAACAAAGAATAGAGTTTAAATAAAACAAGTGAACACTCCAAATATATATATTTGCACCACTGTGCTGAATCCTTGTATAAGTTTTTATAGTTATAAATATGTACTTTTAATTCCTTTCTGTTGAGGTGAATCATGAATTTTGTCTTTATCCATGTAATATAGGACGGCATTACATGCCTGTTAGCCCCTTAGTCAAGATGTAACTATTGCTTTAATCATTGATTTTCTTTTTCAGGGTTCTCAATTTTGACAGCAAGAGTCATCAAGTAACATTTTAACTCCCTTGTTTTGAGAACATAAAATATGTGGAGTTGCTAAGTGGCAATTAACCAACTTTCTTGTAGTGAAAATAACACGAAATAATTAAGGGTCAGGAGAAACTGTGCCCTACAGCTCAACTCGGGTGAGATATGTGCAAATTTTTCTAGGTTGCTGTATTTTGCTTTGTATATAAAGGCGGGTTTGCGCCTGTCCAGACACAGTACAGATTCACTATTGTGTAGCTCTTAGGTAAAAATATATTTCACTTTTTTACAATACTTGAGAATGATCTCACCAGTGATCGAAACATCGTACCTGTTTGAAAAATAGTTTTCCTTACTGTAAAAGCTGTAACTTGTAATAAAATAATGTTACGACAGCGGAAGCCACGTGACGCTAGTAACACGTAATGAGTTCTAGAAAGATCGGGGAACATCACGAATAATCCAGTATTCGCTAGGCGCCCTCTATTCTTCTATATAAGTGCGCCAGACAGTTATTCG
>NW_013819364.1:0-1018 GCF_000517525.1 Limulus polyphemus
TGCAAATTTCAAGACAACGAATTAATCGAGCGTATGTATTGTAAAATGCCTTAGGTAAGTGTGACGTGGTCGTCAGTACAAATTAATTCAAAATCCAATGTTAATTCATTTTTTAGATTGCAGCGTAACAAATAAAAATAAGGAAAATACATCTAAATATGTTTTCTATTAATGTACTTTCAATGTCTGAAAGTTTCAAATATATATATATATACGACGACGCACGTTATACGAAAAGACAGATCTTGTTTAGCTTCTTGTAAACCTTTACTTTGTATAATTCTGCATCGTTTTCTGTTTTTGTCAGATACCACCACAATCAAGTTCAGTCAAGTCTTTGTCTTATCACCATCAAGTTCACTCTAATCTTTATCTTACCACCATCAAGTTCAGTCTAGTCTTTGCCTTATCACCCTCAAGTTCAGTCTGGTCTTTATCTTACCATCATCACGTTCTGTCTAATCTTTGGTTTAATGTCTCATATAAGTTTAAACTTTAATTAAAAACAGTATTTAGAAAAAACATCACAAGCCGATTTTGTTTTTTGTTTGTAATTAAGCACAAAGCTACACAATGGGCTATCTGTGTTCTGACCACTACGGATATGGAAACCAGGTTTCTAGCGTTGTAGGTCCGCAGAGATACTGCTGTGCCACTGGAGGATCAGCCGAACAATGGACATTATCTTATACCAGTCGTATTTTACGTACTTTTCACAGTTGTAGTTGATTTGTTATAAGTCACTATGTTTCACTTCAAAGTACAAGTAAACACGTGTCGATTGTGCCTCGTTAAGTTTCCTTTTGTGTTAAATATAGAAAAATATAGATGATCAAGTTAACTAGTCAAGATTTTTTGAAAGCTACGAAAAATGTGATGATTAACGATTCTAGTCGTAACATGCGATAAATGAGTTTATATTCCAATCGCACTTATAAAAAAAAAGACACTGATTCAGTGAAACGTAATGAAATAAGTGGTGATCGTGAATGTTCATTGATACACACATATATATATA
>NW_013819365.1:0-466 GCF_000517525.1 Limulus polyphemus
ATTTACTTTTACCTAACCTATCTAAAGTTTCTTGGATATTCGGTAACGGGTAAACGTCTTTGACTGTTACTCCGTTTACTTTACGAAAATCCACACAGAACCTTAATTTTCCGTCCTTTTTAGGAACTAATACAACTGGAGATGCATAGGGACTATTACTGTCCTCTATTACACCTTGTTCAAGCATTTCCTTTACACATTCTTTTAATTCAACCCTGTGTTTTTCGGGTACTCTATAAGGTCTCTGTGCTATAGGTTTATTATTGTTTAACACTATCTTATGTTTAACTTTGTTTGTGCAACCGTTAGGATCGTTTTCTCCTACAAATATATCTCGATATTCTTCTAACAGATTTATCAAACTTTGCTTATGTTTTCGTTCTATTTTCTCTAAGATAGAATCCCAGTCTATCTTGCTTTGTTGTGTTTGTTTATTAACATTATTAGCGTGATGTTGCCCTATCAC
>NW_013819366.1:0-466 GCF_000517525.1 Limulus polyphemus
GAAATACACGATTATTTCATGAGGTCACCTGAACCAGTAACAGATCAGTCCTGGATCCACGACACACCTATCAGAAGACATTTTATCAGACACCCTCCATGAAAAAACAACAACATCAGTTTAATAACAGACAAATACAGATCCAAATAATACATAACTAATGAAATGTGTAAAGTATTTAACAGTGTGTTAGGCTATTAAAGAGAATATAATAATAGTAATAACAGAATAATATAATTTATATAAATTATTAGTAATTTTATCTACATATTTACCAGGAGTACCCTTTTGGTGTTGGTGACGTTCGTGGTAGCAGTGTAAAACGTAAGTATTGTTCCAAAGGAAAACAGAGCAGATATGGTAATATTCGGAGAAGGAAATTTCATTGTATCAGTTGATAAAAGGATCATTGTTGAGTACCTACCATTCTCACAATATGTCCAGTTATTATCCAGACTGAGAGAAA
>NW_013819367.1:0-843 GCF_000517525.1 Limulus polyphemus
TTTTTGTATTTAGATAAGGAGAGTAAATTCAAGCTCTAAGGTTTCTATTGCATGCGAGAAACAGCATTGTTTCCATCATTCATGAATACTATCCTTAAGCGAACGGACGCGTTCTTCTCCCTATGCCTTATAAATTTATCAAATATCTTAAAGTGTCATTTTTCATATAATTATAATACTTATTACGCAATATCTTTCAAAGTACAAGGTTAAACTCATTTTAACATCATTTCAAGCTTACAGGGAAGAAGGTTGCGGATTGCTGTTTCACTGATTCAAGCATTTCAATCTGTATTCAAACACTTTCTTAATGTAACACTAAAGAAAAACTGGATTCTCCAGAAGAATATTTGAGCCGCTTTTTTTTTCGCCATCCTCAATCTATCCAATATATTTGTGTTAATAAAGAAAGGAAGGAAGAAATAGAAATGTACTCTTTATATATATAAATTATAAGGACCAGTATCATCTTGACAGTCATGGTCGTTATATCAAACTTCTTTCGTCACCATACATAATCACATACATTAAAGAACTTGTTTTTACCGGACGAGACGCTAGCACACAGTCTTTCTAACAGAAAGTCCCAAGATCGAATTCTCTCATTGCCTCCAAATACAGTAACTCCTATTATTATCATTACTAAATACTCATTACAAATTAGCTGAAATTCTATGCTTTGGCTGCTAATCCACTGCCGCCTATCAGAGAAGGGTATATCCGTAGACTTACCGCTATTTAACAGGGGGACAGTAATAACAAATACAGAGTATTTAATAATTAGACATAGGTGATCGTATAGGATAATAACAACCATTGATGGCAGTTGTCACAACCTTATTT
>NW_013819368.1:0-466 GCF_000517525.1 Limulus polyphemus
AGGAAATATCCTATCGTCGATAATAGTCACATCAGTGGTAGTAACTTCATCAAGAGTTTCACCGTTTCCCTTCTCAAAACTGAGTAGAGTTTCTTCTTCGATGGTGGCTTCTTCAGGTGGCACGTCTTTAGCAGCGTCATTTGTTCTGTTGTTCATTTCGACCCAACTGAAATGTCCTGGACTGTGATAACGCCAAAGTCTGTTGGCATGCACCACCTTTGGCTTACCTCGCCGAACACTTTTTATCCAGAAAGTCACGTCTGAGAGACGATCCACTATGTCATATGGGCATTCCCATGGAGAAGACAACTTAGAAAACTTCCCTTTGGTCTTCCTGAGATTATAGAACCATACCTTGTCTCCTCGTACAAAGCTGACTTCAGTAGATCTCTTATCATAAGTTAACTTCATCGAATCAGCAGACGTTTTCAAGTTTGAACACACTTGATGGTGAACATCATCCATC
>NW_013819369.1:0-467 GCF_000517525.1 Limulus polyphemus
AGTTAAATCTTGTGTCTTCTTATTGACAGTACACAGTATCGTTAAATCTTGTGTCTTCTTATTGACAGTACACAGTATCGTAAAATCTTGTGTCTTGTTATGACAGTACACAGTATCGTTAAATCTTGTGTCTTCTTTTTGACAGTACACAGTTTTGTTAAA
The DNA here is from genome assembly GCF_000517525.1 of Limulus polyphemus. Lineage (NCBI taxonomy): Eukaryota > Metazoa > Arthropoda > Merostomata > Xiphosura > Limulidae > Limulus > Limulus polyphemus. The sequence goes on from NW_013819369.1 coordinate 163, forward strand.
TCTTGTGTCTTCTTATTGACAGTACACAGTATTGTTAAATCTTGTGTCTTCTTAGTGAAAGTACAAAGTATCGTTAAATCTTGTGTTTTCTTATTGACATTATACAGTATCGTTAAATTTTTTTCTTCTTATTGACAGTTCAAAGTATCGTTAAATCTTGTGTCTTTTTATAGATAGTACACAGTATTGCTAAATCGTGTGTCTTCTTATTGACAGTACACAGTTTTGTTAAATCTTTTGTCTTCTTATTGACAGAACACAGTATTGTTAAATCTTGTGTCTTCTTATTGACAGTACACAGTATA
>NW_013819370.1:0-464 GCF_000517525.1 Limulus polyphemus
ACATCCTTTGTTGATGGTCCTAACTGGTAGCCATCAAACACAATTACTGGATCCACATACGTTTTAGATATATAATCTACGTACACATTACACATATCTGTGAAATCTGTGCCTTGTTGCCATGGCATGCACTGTAATAATGATCCTCCATCTAACACATGTTGAACATTCTCAGTAATAGACTCCTGTCTTCCACAGTCTCTTAAAGCCCAAATCGCATCAGCTAATGCTGGTTTTTGTGGTTGCCTTGGAAAACCTGATGGATCAAACAGTGCAGATGGAATACTACAAAGTTCATATCCAAATATGTGTGACATGTCTTCTTCCGATCTAGTTGCAGCTGTTGTAAGACGTTGAAAAAGTAGCTGGGGGTCAACCTGAATTGACTCGCCATCTAATTCTACTACAGGCTTTGTAGTAAGTGTTACTGCTTGCTGGGATCTTTTGAAAGAATACTCCATCAC
>NW_013819371.1:0-465 GCF_000517525.1 Limulus polyphemus
GAAGATTACTACCAATGAGTGTAAAGGTATATATTACTGTTGAAGATTACGACCTAGGAATGCAGCGGTAGATATGATTATTGAAGATTATTAACTAGGAATACCGAGGTAGAAATTACTGTTGAAGATTACTACCTAGGAATACAGCGGTAGAAATGACTGTTGAAGATTAATGCCTTGAAATACAGAGGTAGAAATGACTGTTGAAGTTTAATACCTTGAAATACAGAGGTAGAAATGACTGATGAAGATTACTACCTAAAAATACATCGGTAGAAATGATCGTTGAAGATTAATACCTTGGAATACAGCGGTAAAATGACTCATGACGATTACTACCTAGGAATACAACGGTAGAAATTACTATTGATTATTACTACCTTGGAATAAAACGGTAGAAATTACTGCTGAATATTACTACCTAGGAATACCACAGTAGAAAAAACTGTTGAAGATTACTAACTA
>NW_013819372.1:0-465 GCF_000517525.1 Limulus polyphemus
ATAAATTAAATAATAATGCCTACACTACACAGTCTTGTATATCCAACAATGGTTCACCTACTGAAAATATTTACACATGACTTAAATCTCCCTATACTCATGTGTTTTTTGACATCAAATCAGACTTGAGTACTCGACCTTTCAAACACACATCAGGTTAATTCTGCTATTTCTGCACGGTCTTGCATTGCAGTTCTTAAACTTTATAGGTATATAAATATTAAATATCAGTATTTAATGTGTATAATAGCAAAGCACCCCCTCCACTACTGGATGATCTGTAGTAGACTTGAGGGAGTATAACGCTAACATTCTAGGTTCGAACCTCGTGTTGAACACAGCACAGATAGGTAGGCCATTGCGCATTTTGGTGTGTTCGACAACAAACAAATAGCTCAATATTTGTATTTTCCTACGGGTACTGTTGTTTAAAGGAGAAACCTGTTTCTCAGGCTAATAACACCT
>NW_013819373.1:0-439 GCF_000517525.1 Limulus polyphemus
ACTTAAATTTATTGGAGCCAGAAATTATTCAAGTTTTACTATAAGTTTTGTTTATCAGTCTTTGTGTCCACCAAGTACAAAAATTACTATATATTGTTATTCAAGTTGTCTCTCGCACACCTGAAGGCATAGAAAGTTCTGTTGGATAACATTCTTCATCAACGGCTCGAAACTAAGAAGTTCTGTTGGATAACATTCTTCATCAACGGCTCGAAACTAGAAAGTTCTGTTGGATAACATTCTTCATCAACGGCTCGAAACTAAGAAGTTCTCTTGGATAACATTCTTTATCAACGGCTCGAAACTAGATAGCTCTGTTGGATAACGTTCTCCATCAACGGCTCGAAACTAGAAAGTTCTGTTGGATAACTCTAACGGCTCGAAACTAGATAGCTCTGTTGGATAACATTCTTTATCAACGGCTCGAAACTAGATAGCT
>NW_013819374.1:0-468 GCF_000517525.1 Limulus polyphemus
GTTAAACATACTGGACTAATATCTACTGTTAAACATACTGGACTAATATCTACTGTTAAACAGACTGGACTAATATCTATTGTTAAACATACTGGACTAATATATACTGGTTAACATACTGGACTAATATCTACTGTTAAACATACTGGACTAATATATACTGTTTAACATATTGGACTAATATATACTGTTTAACATACTGGACTAATATCTATTGTTAAACAGACTGGGCTAATATCTACTGTTAGTTTTTGTAAATCATGCTCGTGAACTGTTTTTTTTTCTTTACAAAAGTTCGTACTCTGCAAAAATTACATTGTCTCATGGGTAGGTGGTGCTCGACTCGAAATCTGCGGGTCGTGGGTTCGAACCCCTTCATCGAACACGCTTGCCCTTTCAGTCGTGGGGGGGGGCTTATAATGTGACTGTCAATTATATTGTTCGTTGGTAAAAGTAGTTCAAGGTTTA
>NW_013819375.1:0-463 GCF_000517525.1 Limulus polyphemus
AAGAGAGATTACAGCAGTTGTTGGAGGAAAAAGAAAATGAACAAGAAGAGAGACTACAGCAGTGGTTGGAGGAGAAAGAAAATGAACAAGAAGAGAGACTACAGCAGTGGTTGAAAGAGAAAGAAAATAAACAAGAAAAAAGTCTTCAACAGTTGAGAGAAAGCCAGCATACACAAATGGAAAAGATTAGTAAATTTCAAAGTGAATTAAATACATTAATGGACGATTTATTGTCCCTTACACAGGGAGGATATATTAACCATGGACCTAATCAGCCCCAGACAACAGGAAGCCACTTACAGACTCTGGAAACATGTGCGCTGGAGTTTCTAGAAGGATTGTGACTTAGCGGGCAACCTCACGAATGTCCCAGCACTTGCTAGACACCCCCTTTTTTAGTATATAAGCCAGAGATAGATTGAAGAGAAAGAATTGAGATAATCGAGTCAAGCAAGCAGTAGGC
>NW_013819376.1:0-466 GCF_000517525.1 Limulus polyphemus
CAGCGAATAAAGGAAATCTGAGTTATGAGATCTGTTCGTATTGGACAAATTTTCAACACACAAGGAATACAGGAAATCTGATTTATAAGATCGATTCGTATTGGACAATGGTTCAAGACACAAGGAATAAGTGAAATCTGAGTTATAAAGTCTGTTCGTATTGTACAATGATTCAAAGCACAAGGAATAAAGGAAATGAGAGTTGTAAAATCTGTTGGTATTGGATAATGATTCAAGACACAAGGAATAAAGGATATCTGAGTTATAAGATCTTTTAGTATTGTATAATGATTCAAGACACAGGGAATACAGGAAATCTGAGTTATAAGATCTGTTAGTATTAGACAATGATTCAAGACACAAAGGATAAAGGAAATCAGAGTTATAAGATCGGTTAGTATTGGACAATGATTCAAGACACAAGGAATACAGGAAATCTGAGTTACAAGATCTGTTAGTATTGGAC
>NW_013819377.1:0-466 GCF_000517525.1 Limulus polyphemus
AAAATCCAATAAAAAGCGTTCATATACGTATATTATTAAAATTTAATTACGAAAAATTCATAACGATTTTCATAACATTTTATAAACTGAACTTAGTAATTCATTCAAATCACACTAGCCAAACTATAGTATAGGTTAATAATGGCTGGAGACGGCTTGAATGGGTAATGAAGAAAAACTTTAATATAAGCTTAACATAAGAGCAAATGTACAACGTTTCGACAAGGTTTTGTCATCATTACCCATTCAAGCCGTCTCCAGCCATTATTAGTCTCAAAGTGGGTTCCTCGTCATCTAAAATAGTATAGGTTAATAATGGCTGGAGACGGCTTGAATGGGTAATAAAGAAAAACTTTAATATAAGCTTAACATAAGAGCAAATGTACAACGTTTCGACAAGGTTTTGTCATCATTACCCATTCAAGCCGTCTCCAGCCATTATTAGTCTCAAAGTGGGTTCCTCGTC
>NW_013819378.1:0-465 GCF_000517525.1 Limulus polyphemus
TTATTGTCATAATTGATAATGTCTGTGGTAATAGCACCCAAATGCATTTGGGATATCCCATCTATCAGACAATATCCAAACATCGATGTCAATCTAGTCAGCCGTCATGGAAAATGATAAAAAATCAAATAAAGGTACGAAGCTGAGTGCTTACACCCACAACGTCTCAGCTTCTACTGCCATTCACTGTCTATAGCCAGTTGTGGAAAGGCAGATACCCTTACATTTCTTAAAGTAAAAATGAATTGAAATAAAGCCATCCTAATATTTCTACTAATTAAACTCCCAACCTCCACCCTTACAAAAAGATATTAAATAGAACTAAACAGAACTATAAGATATTAAACAGAACTAAATAGAACTATACACCCTACCTTAAAAGTTCTTATATAGTTCTAACTCAACTCCCAACCTGATGATGACAAAACCTTGTCGAAACGTTGTACATTTGCTGTTATGTTAAAC
>NW_013819379.1:0-460 GCF_000517525.1 Limulus polyphemus
ATAATAATGCACCGCCTCCCAGGGGCACAGCGGTATGTCTGCGGACTTACAACGCTAGAATCCGGGTTTCGATACCCGTAGTGGGCAGAGCACAGATAGCTCATTGTGTAGCTTTGTGCTTAATTACAAAAAAAAAAACATAATAATGCACCGCCCCCCCACTGGCACAGCGGTATGCCTGCGGACTTACAATGCTATAATCCGGGTTTCGATACCCGTGGTGGGGAGAGCACAGATAGCCCATTGTGTAGCTTTGTGCTTGATTACAAACAAACAAAAGTAACGTAACCCGGACTTCTTAAATTATATGAACATGTAGAATTTTTATAATTTAAGTAACACATAAACATAATTTGTGTGAATCAGTTTAAACATAATCTCACACTCGTATGTTATAAAGTATGACATTCTAAGTAATCTTATTTATATCTTTATAAATATATATATATTAACAAGTGTT
>NW_013819380.1:0-461 GCF_000517525.1 Limulus polyphemus
AAAGCTTCCATCCATTCGATAGATCACCGAAAGCTTCCATCCATTCGATAGATCACCGAAAGCTTCCATCCATTCGATAGATCACCGAAAGCTTTTATCTATTCGATAGATCACCGAAAGCTTTTATATATTCGATAGATCACCGAAAGCTTCCATCCATTCGCTAGATCACCGAAAGCTTCCATTTATTCGATAGATCACCACATACGTGAAATATCAAGATATGCCGTTTTAGATCTAACTGTTGATCATGAACAATTTAAAGTATTGTAAACCCTGCGGTTGTCATAATAACAACAAGAGAAAGAAGATGATGTGAGACCACAGTATATGCATAAGTTCAATCACCGATTATTTGCATTTTACATCACATAATTAATCGCAAGATTCCTGGATTACTTATGAATAAACCAAAATGGTAAGTTAATGTTATTTCGTAAATGTCTTTGCCATAGCTATGA
>NW_013819381.1:0-466 GCF_000517525.1 Limulus polyphemus
ATTATTGTTAAATCTTGCGTTTTCTTACTGACAGTACACAGTATTGTTAAATCTTGCGTCTTCTTATTGACAGTACACAGTATCGTTAAATCTTGTGTCTTCTTATTGAAAGTACACAGTATCCTTAAATCTTGTGTCTTCTTATTGGCAGTACACAGTATTGTTAAATCTTGTGTCTTCTTACTGAGAGTACACAGTATTGTTAAATCTTGTGTCTTCTTATTGACAGTACACAGTATAGTTAAATCTTGTGTCTTCTTATTGACAGTACACAGTATAGTTAAATCTTGGTCTTCTTATTGACAGTACACAGTATCGTTAAATCTTGTGTTTTCTTATTGACAGTACACAGTATCGTTAAATCTTTTGTCTTCTTAGTGACAGTACACAGTACCGTTAAGTCTTGTGTCTTCTTAGTGACAGTACACAGTATCGTTATATCTTGTGTCTTCTTATTGGACAGTAC
>NW_013819382.1:0-465 GCF_000517525.1 Limulus polyphemus
CTTCTTATTGACAGTACACAGTATTGATAATCCTGCATCTTCTTATTGACAGGATACAGTATTGATAAATCCTGTATCTTCTTATTGACAGGACACAGTATTGTTAAATCTTGTGTCTTCTTATTGACAGTACACAGTATTGATAAATCCTGTATCTTCTTATTGACATTACACAGGATCGTTAAATCTTGTGTCTTCTTATTGACAGTACACAGTATTGATAAATCCCGTATCTTTTTATTGAAAGGACTCAGTATTGTAAAATGTTGTATCTTCTTATTGACAATACACAGTATTGATAAAGTCCTGTATCTTCTTATTGACAGGACACAGTATGTTTAAATCTTGTGTCTTCTTATTGACAGTACACAGTATCGTTAAATGTTATGACATGATATGATAGTACACAGTATCGTTAATCTTGTGTCTTCTTATTGACAGTACGAAGTGTCGTTAAATACTTGT
>NW_013819383.1:0-663 GCF_000517525.1 Limulus polyphemus
CATATTAATAGAATACTAGTATCTTTAACCCATTGACTGCCAATTCACCGTATAGGGTACTGTCTGCCTCCAGTGTATGGCTTGCAAAAATTCCATACGTGTTTAGAGCAGCCACAGTCGATGGGTTAAAAAAAACTGGATTCATGAATATTGTTTCCTTAGTTTAAAACTATGAGGTTATTTAACGGATTACTAGGGTTTAATCAAAGAAGTTTTGGGTTTATGGGGAAGAAAATTAATCTCACATTGCACAAGACTTTGAGTGGATCTCAAGTAAAATATGAGTACAGTTTTTGCCTTTACTGTTACTAGAGTGTTGATTTCATATTTGTATTAATAGTACTGGTAATATTGATACCTTAATTTCTTTTTTTTTTGCATCTGCCTGTCCGGAGAAGAGTAAAAATTGAACCCTTTCCTGATACTAACTTCTTTCCAGAGCAAGCTATGTGCTTAGAGCAAAACTAAAAATCAACCTGGTAATCAGTACAGCTAGTTATAAAAATCAACCTGGTAATCAAGTACAGCTAGTTATAAAAATCAACCTGGCAATCAGTACAGCTAGTTATAAAAATCAACCTAATAATCAGTACAGTTAGTTATAAAAATCAACCTGGCAATCAGTACAGCTAGTTATAAAACTCAACCTGGTAATCAGTACAG
>NW_013819384.1:0-461 GCF_000517525.1 Limulus polyphemus
CAACACCCCGGGGCACCAAGATATTAGACTGTGAAGCAATATTCGGTCATGTGACCTCTTTGTTCTATACTATATATATATATACACTTATGTATCTCTGTAAACTACTTGTACCTAAGGATGACGAAATCTTGTCGAATCGTCGTACATTCATAAGCCTTACATTCAGTTAAGCCGTCTGAAAACTTTTATTTTGTAAAAAGTGAGTTCCTCGTTTATCAAGTAATAATAATGCTCAGTACTTAATTTCAACGGATGTAAATATACTTTAGTAGACATTTTGTACAACAACATATTAAAAGCTTGTCAAAGTTTTAAAAAGGTCTAACGTTAGGTCGTAGACTAACATTATAAGTTTATTATTGATAGTATTAAGTTTAGCCCTAACTACACTAAAGCAAAAAACTTACATAAGCTATAGTGTTAATTTATTTCTTTATCGAATATAAACCGTACTTAAT
>NW_013819385.1:0-466 GCF_000517525.1 Limulus polyphemus
AAACTTTGTAATGTTGACTACGTTACTCACAGGATTCTTATGTCAACTTTGTAATGTTGACTACGCTACTCACAGGGTTCCTATGTAAACTTTGTAATGTTGACTACCTTACTCACATGATTCTTATGTTAACTTTGTAATGTTGACTACCTTACTCACAGGATTCTTATGTCAACTTTGTAATGTTGACTACCTTACTCACATGATTCTTATGTCAACTTTGTAATGTTGGCTACGTTACTCACATGATTCTTATGTCAACTTTGTAATGTTGACTACGCTACTCACAGGGTTCCTATGTAAACTTTGTAATGTTGACTACGCTACTCACAGGGTTCCTATGTAAACTTTGTAATGTTGACTACGTTACTCACAGGATTCTTATGTCAACTTTGTAATGTTGACTACGCTACTCACAGGGTTCCTATGTAAACTTTGTAATGTTGACTACCTTACTCACATGATT
>NW_013819386.1:0-465 GCF_000517525.1 Limulus polyphemus
AATGGCAGCTCGAACAGGAAAATAAACAAGAAAAACTACAGCAGTGGTTGGAGGAGAAAGAAAGAAAATAAACAAAAAGAGAAATTACAGCAGTTGTTAGAGGAGAAAGAAAATAAACAAGAAAAGAAGTTACAGCAGTTGTTAGAAGAGAAAGAAAATAAACAAGAAGAGAAGTTACAGCAGTTGTTGGAGGAAAAATAAAAGAAACAAGAAGAGAGACTACAGCAGTGGCAACTGGAACAAGAAAGGAAACAAGAAGTACAAACGGAAAACATTAGTAAAGTCAAAAGCGAATTACATACTTTAAAGGATGATCTATTGTCTTTTACACAAGGAGGATACATTAACCATCGACTTAATTAGCCCCAGACAATGGCAAGCCCCTTCCAGACCCCACAGCTAAACCCTAATGCAGACATCTTCAGTCCTGTTAGAAGTCACATCCCAGATATGAATGTCAGTAAT
>NW_013819387.1:0-466 GCF_000517525.1 Limulus polyphemus
CTAAATACACTCTATAATTTCACCCATTGTTTGCAATGTTTTAAATACACTGTATAATTTCACCAGTTGTTAACAAAGTTCCAAATACACTGTATAATTTCACCAGTTGTTAACAAAGTTCCAAATACACTGTATAATTTCACCAGTTGTTAGCAATGTTTTAAATACACTGTATAATTTCACCAATTGTTAGCAATGTTCTAAATACACTGTATAATTTCACCAATTGTTAGCAATGTTCTAAATACACTCTATAATTTCACCCATTGTTTGCAATGTTTTAAATACACTGTATAATTTCACCAGTTGTTAACAAAGTTCCAAATACACTGTATAATTTCACCAGTTGTTAACAAAGTTCCAAATACACTGTATAATTTCACCAATTGTTAGCAATGTTCTAAATACACTGTATAATTTCACCAATTGTTAGCAATGTTCTAAATACACTCTATAATTTCACCCA
>NW_013819388.1:0-465 GCF_000517525.1 Limulus polyphemus
TTACACAGTATCGTCAAATCTTGGGTCTTTTTATAGATAGTACACAGTATTGCTAAATCGTGTGTCTTCTTATTGAGAGTACACAGTATTTTTAAATCTTGTGTCTTCTTATTGACAGTACACAGTATAGTTAAATCTTGTGTCTTCTTATTGACAGTACACATTATCCTTGAATATTGTTTCTTCTTATTAACAGTACACAGTATCGTTAAATATTGTGTCTTCTTATTGACAGTACACATTATCGTCGAATATTGTCTCTTCTTATTGACAGTACACAGTATCGTTAAATCTTGTGTCTTCTTATTGACAGTACACAGTATCGTTAAATATTGTGTCTTCTTATTGACAGAACACAGTATCGTTAAATCTTGTGTCTTCTTATTGACAGTACACGGTATCGTTAAATCTTGTGTCTTTTTATGAATAGTACAAAGTATTGCTAAATCGTGTGTCTTCTAATGG
>NW_013819389.1:0-591 GCF_000517525.1 Limulus polyphemus
CTTGTAGTTCCGATATGAGATGTAATTACAGTTTTGGACTGAGAAGGTCAAACCCTTTCGATTGATTTACTGTAATCCTGCCTAAAAGAATTTCAATTTGAGGGTAGGCTGGTTGAGATTCTGATGAGTAAAATCGAATCGGGTATACGCCCGCTGCACGTTTGGTATTGCTGGCGCACAAAAATATAACTAATAAAAAGGAAAGAGGTCTCGAAGATTAGCTTACTCTAATCCTGCCTAAAAGAATTTCAAATGCCGCAGCTATTGAGGAAACCCTCTTGTTGCAATGGTGTCGTCACGAGTGCTTGTGTAATATATTGTACTTGTAGAGACTATGGATTGTCTTTGTAGACTGTGGATTGTGTTTGCAGACTTTATCTGTTTTCGCTTTCTTTGATGTATTAATATATACCGTTTATTTTTTTATAAACGCGTTTATTAGACTCTTAGTAACTTACTGAATGCAGATCCTTTATTACTGGATTCCTCACCTTTTATTGCTTTGAATTAGAAACCTGTCACCAAACAAGTATTTGCAACTCACTGAATGGAACCGTGTTCCACCAGCAAAGGATAGATTGATGCTTTTAT
>NW_013819390.1:0-466 GCF_000517525.1 Limulus polyphemus
CCTCTGATTTTTGCGTTGCAAGTTTCTAAACTTACCGCTGACCTTCAAGGGGATGTTTCTATTGGAGTAGCCAATTTAGATTATCCGAAAACAGCTATTAAAATGAAATTGTAAAGATTGATGACCACAATAACATTTATACGGACAATAGTTTCGATACTTTGTGTATTCTCTTCAGTCCAACGTTTGTTTGTGAAAGGAAAACATACACTATTTATTTTATAAGGGAAGTTGGAATATAATATATTTAAAAGTACTTTTCCGTTAGGCCCGGCATGGCCAGGTGGTTAAGGCACTCGACTCGCAATCTGAGGGTCGCGGGTTCGAATCCCCGTCACACCAAACATGGTCGCCCTTTCAGCCATGGGGGCGTTATAATGTGACGGTCAATCCCACTATTCGTTGGTAAAAGAGTAGCCCAAGAGTTGGCGGTGGGTGGTGATGACTAGCTGCCTTCCCTCTAGTC
>NW_013819391.1:0-714 GCF_000517525.1 Limulus polyphemus
ACCTGCACTATAGATATTAAACTGTTACCTTGTTAACCAATCTCTACTGTAACTATTAAACTGACACTGTTAACCCACCTGCACTGTAACTATTAAACTGACACTGTTAACCCACCTGTACTATAGATATTAAACTGTTACCTTGTAACCAATCTGTACTGTAACTATTAAACTGACACTGTTAACCCACCTGTACAATAGATATTAAACTTCTACCTTGTTAACCAATCTGACACTGTAACTATAAAACTGACACTGTTAACCCACCTATACTATAGATATTAAACTGTTACCTTGTTAACCAATCTGTACTGTAACTATTAAACTGACACTGTTAACCCACCTGTACTATAGATATTAAACTGTTACCTTGTTAACCAATCTGACACTGTTAACCCACCTGTACTATAGATATCAAACTGTAACTTGTTAACCAATCTGTACTGTAACTATTAAACTGACACTGTTAACCCACCTGTACTATAGATATTAAATTGTCACCTTGTTAACCAATCTGTACTGTAACTTATTAAACTGACACTGTTAACCCACCTGTATTATAGATATTAAACTGTTACCTTGTTAACTCATCTTCACAGTAGCTTTAAACGTATACACTGTTAACCAATCTGTACTATGGATATTAAACTGTTACACTGTTAACCAATCTGTACTGTAAACTATTGAACTGACACTGTTAATCCACCTGTGCTA
>NW_013819392.1:0-463 GCF_000517525.1 Limulus polyphemus
CGCGGGATCGAATTCTCGTCCCACCAAACATGCTCGCCCTTTCAGCCGTGGGGGCGTTATAATGTGCGGTCAATCCAACTATTCGTTGATAAAAGAGCAGCCCAAGAGTTGGTGGTGATAACTAGCTAGCTTCCCTCTAGTCTTTCACTGCTAAATTAAAGACAGCTAGCGCAGATAGCCCTCGTGTAGCTTAGCTCGAAATTCAAAACAAACCAAACCTTTATGAAGCCTGTTCTTGAACTCCCTTAAATTTACTGAACCCATCAGTATCTGAAGGCAATTCATTCCAGTGGCCACATTTGGCTATCTACTGTGTCTATCACAGGGGATAGAACCCAGGATTTTAACTTTGTAAGTCACCATCAGGGGATTTTATAAAAGGAATAAACCAAAGGTGACCAGTTAATCAGGAAAGATAATTTAAGAAAAAATTGCATAGAATTAGATGAAAGTCAGAAATAAC
>NW_013819393.1:0-459 GCF_000517525.1 Limulus polyphemus
AAACATCTACATTATTTGATTCAGTAACCGTGAATACGAATACTTTAAATATAAACATCTACATTATTTGATTCAGTTACCGTGAATACGAATACTTTAAATATAAACATCTACATTACTTGATTCAGTTACCGTGAATACGAATACTTTAAATATAAACATCTACATTACTTGATTCAGTAACCGTGAATACGAAGACTTTAAATATAAACATCTACATTATTTGATTCAGTAACCGTGAATACGAATACTTTAAATATAAACATCTACTTTATTTGATTCAGTAACCGTGAATACGAATACTTTAAATATAAACATCTACTTTATTTGATTCAGTAACCGTGAATACGAAGACTTTAAATATAAACATCTACATTATTTGATTCAGTTACCGTGAATACGAAGATTTTTAAATATAAACTTCTACATTATTTGATTCAGTTACCGTGAATACGAATA
>NW_013819394.1:0-463 GCF_000517525.1 Limulus polyphemus
TACGCTTTTACTGAACAATGTGTTTAGGACTGCAACTTTTATAATACGCTTTTACTGAACAATGTGTTTAGGACTGCAACTTATAATAATACGCTTTTACTGAACAATGTGTTTAGAACTGCAACTTTTATAATACGCTTTTACTGAACAATGTGTTTAGGATTTCAACTTTTAATAATACGCTTTTACGGAACAATGTGTTTAATGACTGCAACTTATAATAAAACTTAAAACACTGCTTGATAAGTGTCGTCTGCTCTATAAAAAGTGTACGACTACTGAAAGCAGTCATTTTTGGTATATATTTCATATAGTAAAATTTTAATAACACTGAAAGAAAAGAACAAAACAAAACAAAAATCAGTACTATTTACTACTCAGAAATTTCAGAAAGTGAATAACAGGTGGCGCACTGTAATGAAGAACAAACTTTATAGAACACGGCTGCCTTCTTGAGTTTTTA
>NW_013819395.1:0-464 GCF_000517525.1 Limulus polyphemus
TGAGAGATAACAAAATATCTAAGTATTTTCTTAATTTTTCTCTATCTATTGAGAGATAACTGAACTTCTTACAAGTTTTTTCTTAATAGTTTCCCATCTATTGTAAGATAACATAATTTCTAAGTATTTTTTCTTAATTTTTTCTCCATCTATTGAGAGATAACTGAAGTTACAAGTAATCTTTCTCCATCTGTTGAGAGATAACTGAAATTCAAAGTATTTTTTATTAATTTTTTCTCCATCTATTGAGAGATAACTGAACTTCCAAGTATTTTTCGTTATTTTGTTTCTCCATCTATTGACAGATAACTGAATTTTCAAATATTTTTCCTTATTATGTGTTTTCTCCATCTATTGAGGGATAACTGAACTTCCAAGTATTTTACTTAATTTCTTTCACCATCTATTGAAAGATAATTGAGCTTCCAGGTATTTTTTCTCCATCAATTGAGAGATAACTGAAC
>NW_013819396.1:0-462 GCF_000517525.1 Limulus polyphemus
AAAAAAAAGAGTTCGATTTGTTATCTACCCCTAGTAAATCTATGTGAGCCACCAAACACGGCATGGCCAGGTGGATAAGGCGCTCGACTCGTAATCTGAGGGTCGCGGGTTCGAATCCCCGTCACACCACACATGCTTGACCTTTCAGCCGTGGGGGCGTTATAATGTGACGGTCAATCCCACTATTCGTTGGTAAAAGAGTAGCCCAATGGTCGGCGGTGGGTGGTGATGACTAGCTGCCTTCCCTCTAGTCTTACACTGCTAAATTAGGGACGGCTAGCGCAGATAGCCCTCGTGTAGCTTTGCCCGAAATTCAAAAACAAACAAAGCCACCAAACAAAATATCTTAAAGTTTTACCGTAGAAACTTTAAAATAACACGTTACAAAATTAAAAAAACCGTTTTATTTTACTTGAAACAACAGTATCGGTAATCAATAAAACCAACCTTCTAATTCTTACC
>NW_013819397.1:0-466 GCF_000517525.1 Limulus polyphemus
TTTTAACGTCATTTTTTTATTCTGTATTAGTTCTGTGTACCACCGGTTTTGTATCGTTCTGTTCCGCTAAAGTATAAGTTCTCAAAAACGGAGACCCAGAAAAAGCTTTGGAAGGGCTCTTGAGAACACAATAGTTTTATGTATAGTTTCAAATATATAGTCTATTCTAAAACTTACACAAGATCTGTACTTAGTTCATTCTGTCACGTGCAGAGACTGCTATCTGGTTAAATCGGGGTCTGCAAAAACTCATGTTGAAAGGGTCTACAAAGTTGAAAAGGAATGAAAACAACTACTCTACGAGGATATCTTGCTGAACTTATGATGCTTTTGTGTTCAAACAAATATAGTGATATGTTAATGTGTACTTACATATATTTAATTTATGTTTTTAGTTGCTTCTGGTAGTATATAAAGAAAATACAAAGATATAAAATTTTACAATTTTCAAAGAGCACTGACGAAC
>NW_013819398.1:0-663 GCF_000517525.1 Limulus polyphemus
GGAATAGACCGCCATTACTCTAAGTTAAGTGAGATCTCTAGGCCTTTTTTTAAACCACTGCTAATAAACCACTTTCAGGATTGTCGCCTATGTTTCTCAAACGAACACTCTGATACATCTCAGCGCAGTTTAATTTGCTTCAGTTCAGAATCTGGGCTGCCACAGAAGATTCTGTCTGTTATCGTTCCCATTACTAGACACAGCGGTTCAAACTAGTTAAAACAGGCCCATTCATAATACCAGATCCATTGTTCTTCTCGATTGGGATGGCTCTGTCGTAACCAAAGCATTTTCCAGATTGTTGTCAAATCCAGATTCGCCTATCTTTAGGAAACAATGGATAACAAGATCTTTCGTTTTAATTATTGGTTGTCCATTATTCTTCATTCCATTTTCAACGCTCAAGACAGAATGAAAGCCGACGCCATGTTTAACCAAATTAAAGGCACAAATGTCCAACGAGGGACTTGATATGTTATTGAATGATATTACTGGGGCTCAAGACAGAATGAAAGCCGACGCCATGTTTAACCAAATCAAAGGCACAAATGTCCAACGAGGGACTTGATATGATATTGAATGATATTACTGGGGCTCAAGACAGAATGAAAGCCGACGCCATGTTTAACCAAATCAAAGGCACAAATGTCCAACGAGGGACTT
>NW_013819399.1:0-465 GCF_000517525.1 Limulus polyphemus
GGACAAATTAAAGATAAGACATACGACTGGCAATTAAGGGACAAATTAAGGATAAGACATACGACTGGCATTTAAGGAACAAATTAAGGATAAGACATACGACTGGCATTCAATGAACAAATTAAAGATAAGACATACGACTGGCATTTAATGAACAAATTAAGGATAAGACATACGACTGGCATTCAAGGAACATATTAAGGATAAGACATACGACTGGCATTTAAGGAACAAATTAAGGATAAGATATACGACTGGCATTCAAGGAACAAATTAAGGATAAGACATACGACTGGCATTCAAGGAACAAATTAAGGATAAGACATACGACTGGCAATTAAGGGACAAATTAAAGATAAGACATACGACTATCATTCAAGGAACAAATTAAGGATAAGACATACGATTGGGATTCAAGGAACAAATTAAGGATAAGACATACGACTGGCAATTAAGGGACAAATT
>NW_013819400.1:0-458 GCF_000517525.1 Limulus polyphemus
GTGAGTTAAAAAAGTTTACCTGGCTGTATAGTACAGTTGGTGTTTTTATTTGTAAGTTAGAAAGGTTTAGCTGGCTGTATAGTACACTTGTTATTTTTATCTGTGGGTTAGAAACGTTTAGCTGGCTGTATAGTTCAGTTGTTATTTTTATCTGTGGTTTAGAAAAGTTTTGCTGGCTGTATAGTATAGTTGTTGTTTTTAGCTTTGGGTTAGAAAGTTTTACCTGGCTGTATAATACAGTTGTAGTTTTTATCTGTGAGTTAAAAAAGTTTAGCTGGCTGTATAGTACAGTTGTTGTTTTTATTTGTGTGTTAAAAAAGTTTAGCTGGCTGTATAGTACAGTTGTTATTTTTATCTGTTCGTTAGAAAAGTTTACCTGGTTGTCTAGTACAGTTGTTGTTTTTATCTGTGGGTTATAAAAGTTTACCTGGCTGTATAGTACAGTTGTTTTTTTTATT
>NW_013819401.1:0-679 GCF_000517525.1 Limulus polyphemus
GCACGTATTTTTTGCCTTTTAATAAATGTACCAATCTGCTAATGATACTTTCAGAAACTTATAGCCATTTAGCAACAGAATGGTGTCGACTTTCATTCATCTGATGACTCTCCGCATAAGTGAAACATCCAATAGTCTGCCTTTTAATAAATGTACCAATCTGCTAATGATACTTTCAGAAACTTATAGCCATTTAGCAACAGAATGGTGTCGACTTTCATTCATCTGATGACTCTCCGCATAAGTGAAACATCCAATAGTCTTCTTTAAGATCGTCTACTAGCTAGGATTCATAAACAGTCTGGAGCACTTGAAACTCCATGATTTATTTTAAATTAAAAGCTGAGAAAATATTGTGTGAGACAACCACATATATATAACATAGGGTGAATGACCATAGGTAAATGATTGACCACCAGATACTTCATTTGCGTAACAATAAATTGTGGAGAGCGCTTAACATTATTTTATAACCACTTTTTCTCGGCATAGATAAGTAGCATGATTGTCACAGTCTGTTAAATCATGATTACATAGCACTTCGAGTCACAGTCTGTTAAATCATGGTTACATAGCAGCACTAATCATAGTCTATTAAATCATTGATTAGTGCTGCTATGTAACCAAGTCTATTAAATCATGGTTACATAGCACTTCGAGTCACAGTCTTGTTAAATAA
>NW_013819402.1:0-466 GCF_000517525.1 Limulus polyphemus
CATTCCATCTGATCCTTTCAAATGCTTCAAAGTTCGGAGTCTAAACTGGTCACCACCACAAGGAGATCTCCAGATTCTTGACACTTTTATCAACCACTGTCGTGTTGAAATCAACATTATTAAATTGAAGAATACTAATACAATGCCTAACCTCTGCAAAGATGAGTGACTTGCTCTGTTCCCCATGAAACCCACAAGAACATCATCACCAAACTAGCTGACAAAGGTGGTGTCATTGTTATTTGGCATAATGATCTGTATATTCAAGAGTCTAACAAACAATTATGTGACTCCACCTTCTTCAAACCTCTCTGTGACAATTCCCTTCCCCTCGTAAATGAAAGTGTAGAAGAACTTATGAAATCTAACCACCTTCTGCCAAAAATCTTATACTTCAACACCCCAAAACTGCTCTTTTCTACATGCTACCCCAAATCCACAAACTCAGGAACGCCCCATAGTCTCT
>NW_013819403.1:0-461 GCF_000517525.1 Limulus polyphemus
TGGCAGAGTTCCTCTCAGTAACTCTATCCACATGGCAGAGTTCCTTTTCAGTAACTCTATCCACATGGCAGATCTCCTTTCAGTAACTATCTACATGGCAGAGTTCCTTTCAGTGACTCTATCCACATGACAAAGTTCATTTTAGTAACTCTATCCACATGGCAGAGTTCCTTTCAGTAACTCTATCCACATGACAGAGCTCCTTTCAGTGACTCTATCCACATGGCAAAGTTCCTTTCAGTGACTCTATCCACATGGCAGAGTTCCTTTCAGTGACTCTATCCACATGGCAGAGCTCCTTTCAGTGACTCTATCCACATGGCAGAGCTCCTTTCAGTGACTCTATCCACATGGCAGAGTTCCTTTCAGTGACTCTATCCACATGGCAGAGCTCCTTTTAGTAACTCTATCCACATGACAGAGCTCCTTTCAGTGACTGTCCACATGACAGAGCTCCTTTC
>NW_013819404.1:0-466 GCF_000517525.1 Limulus polyphemus
TAATCCCAAACATCCAAACTACAGCAAGACTGGAACCCTTTGTACTTCACAAGGCATCAACGACACCTTGACAGAATATAGTTGGCGTGTCGCAGCACCTAGCGGCCAAGATGGAGTAACGAGTGACCTAAGGAATGTTGAATCAAGAACATTTTTCACAGGCACGCACCACATTACTCTGGACAGTATTTACTTCGCTTCAGGTGAGTTCCTATATCTTACAGTCTAGAATGATTTTTTTCTTTTCGTTTCGATGTTTTCTAAGAATATGGAAAAAAAAAACAGTTACACAATAGATACACACACACACATATACTATATTAATCTAATAACATAAGTCACATATATATACGTATATTAATCTAATAACATAAGTCACACACATATACTATATTAATCTAATAACATAAGTCACATATATATATACGTATATTAATCTGATAACATAAGTCACATTTATATATAC
>NW_013819405.1:0-464 GCF_000517525.1 Limulus polyphemus
TTAATTATGTTGTATTGCCAAGTAAGGCTTTCTGTACGAGCTTAATTATACTGTATCACTAAGTTAGGCTTTCTGTAGGAGCTTAGTTATGCTGTATCACCAAGTAAGGCTTTCTGGACGAGCTTAATTATGATGTATCATCAAGTAAGGCTTTCTGTGCTGTATTGCCAAGTAAGGCTTCCTGTACGAGCTTAATTATGTTGTATTACCAAGTAAGGCTTTCTGTAGGAGCTTAATTATGCTGTATCACCAAGTAAGGCTTTCTGTACGAGCTTAATTGTGCTGTATCACCAAGTAAGGCTTTCTGTACGAGCTTAATTATGATGTATCACCAAGTAAGGCTTTCTGTAGGAGCTTAATTGTGCTGTATCACCAAGTAAGGCTTTCTGTAGGAGCTTAATTATGGTGTTTCACCAAGTAAGGCTTTCTGTACGAGCTTAATTATGATGTATCATCAAGTAAGG
>NW_013819406.1:0-466 GCF_000517525.1 Limulus polyphemus
TTTGTCAGATATCATTGTTGTGAAGTGAAAAGTCCCAAACTGTCGTAGTTAACATAAAAAAAAACATTATGTGCAGCCATCTAGCGACGATAAGCGAAACTATTATGAAATGTAGAAGTAATTCTCCTGAGTAGTGGTTTTCCTTTTTGTTATTTTCTCAGAAAAACGCGAGTAATTGAAGAAGATAAAAACATTGCTCTTATATACAAATCGGGCGGGCAATTTTTTCACATCTTGCCTATCTGTCAGGCAAAGTAATTTTCATCTTAACATTAAAAATACTTTTGTGCATCAGAAAATTTCGAACTTTCATATGCGAAATTTTTATAATGTCCAAATAGTTACCGAACGTTTCCTAAGAGAAAACTCTATATTTTATATATTGTCTTCAATGATCAATTTCTGTTCGGGTCCGAAAAATTTGAACGATCTCGCAACCACCATAAAAAATTATGAAATAAACATA
>NW_013819407.1:0-467 GCF_000517525.1 Limulus polyphemus
GACACCAAACATGCTCGCCCTTTTAGCCGTGGGGGCGTTATAATGTGATTGTCAATCTCACTATTCGTTGGTAAAAGAGTAGCTCAAGAGTTGGCGGTGGGTGGTGATGACTAGCTGCCTTTCCTCTAGTCTTACACTGCTAAATTAGGGACGGCTAGCGCAGATAGCCCTCGTGTAGCTTTGCACGAAATTCAAAATAAACAAAAAATCATAGAATGGCTCTGACTTTGTTTTTTCTTTTTTTTTCAAGTACAAACTTTTAGCTCATAGCTCCATCATCTCTTGAACGATTTGAGATCAAATTACAGTTTTGGACTCAGGAGGTCAAACCCTTTTGACTGATATATTTGACCAAGCCCAATGTCTCATTGATGAATCTACTTTAATCATGCCTAAAAGAATTCAATTTGAGGGTAGACTGGTAGAGATCCTAACGAGTAATAAAATTGAATCGGCTATACGAGCGC
>NW_013819408.1:0-578 GCF_000517525.1 Limulus polyphemus
AGCAAATGTACAACGTTTCGACAAGGTTTTGTCAACATCAGGTACCTTGTCGAAACGTTGTACATTTGCTGTTATGTTAAACTCATATTAAAGTTTTTCTTCATTACCCATTCAAGCCGTCTCCATGCATTATTAGTCTCAAAGTGGGTTCCTCGTCATCGAATTTAAATCAAACTTTCTTTGATCACCACACCTCTTCAAGAGGCAGTCCTTACTTAATTTAAATCAAACTTTCTTTGATCACCACACCTCTTCAAGAGGCAGTCCTTACTTAATTTAAATCAAACTTTCTTTGATCACCACACCTCTTCAAGAGGCAGTCCTTACTTAATTTAAATCAAACTTTCTTTGATCACCACACCTCTTCAAGAGGCAGTCCTTACTTAATTAAGAAATTCAATGATGATAATTAAATGTTCGAATCTCACATTATATTCGTGTGTGTATTAACATTTAAACGTCAGTGCCCAAACTCAGTTCTTCCAACAGATGAAAGCTGGACCGTTCAGACTTCTCTCTGTCGTTAGTCCAAACTCAGTTCTTCCAACAGATGAAAGCTGGACCGTTCAGACTTCTCT
>NW_013819409.1:0-467 GCF_000517525.1 Limulus polyphemus
CGACAGTCAACAGAATCATCGTGCAGTTCAGGAAACACGGCAAGGAAACAACTGAGCAGCGTCCAGGTTGTCCTGGTCCATTGGAGAGGACAAAAATAGCTGTTAAGAGGAGCATCGAAATGGTTCCCAGATTAACGACTGCAGAAGTGGCCAAAGTTGGTTGGATGAGCCCGAAATCTGTTCAACGGATTCACCACAGATTGGGTTATCGTTGCAGAGCAACTAGACGGAAGCCCTTGTTAAGACCTGCCAACATAGTCAGACGAAAGAAGTGGGCAAGTCTCTGGACTTTTGGAAGACCGTATTTTTCTCAGACGAATCAAGATTCGCTCAATTTTCGGACAGTGGAAGGATATGGGTCTGTAGAATGCCTCACCAAGAGTTTTGGCTCAACAGATTGCAGCCAACTGTGAAGAATGGTGGTTTCAGCGTGATGGTTTGGAGAGCTGTTTGGGTTGATGGAAGAT
>NW_013819410.1:0-711 GCF_000517525.1 Limulus polyphemus
GGTAACTAGAGTTACACCTAGGTGTTTATGCAGTAGTTGTACCAAGTAAGGCTAAAGATGAGTATGGTTGTTATAACTTCGGAAATTAGAGTATATCTAGGTGTTCATGGAGAAGTTGTACCAAGTAAGGCTGAAGAAGAGTATGGTGGTTATAAATTCGGTAACTATTGTTACACCTAGGTGTTCATTGAGTAGTTGTACGAAGTAAGACTAAAGATGGGTATGGTGGTTATAAATTCTGTAACTATTGTTACACCTAGGTGTTCATTGAGTAGTTATACGAAGTAGGACTAAAGATGATTATGGTGGTTATAAATTCGTTAATTATAGTTGCACCTAGGTGTTCGTGGAGTAGTTGTACCAAGTAAGGCTAAAGATGAGTATGGTGGTTATAAACTCGGTAACTAGAGTTACACCTAAGTGTTCGTGGAGTTGTTGTACCATGTAAGGCTAACGATGAGTATGGTGGTTATAAATTCGGTTACTTCGTACAACTACTAAATGAACACCTAGGTGTAACAATAGTTACAGTATTTATAATCACCATACTCATCTTTAGTTTTACTTCGTACAACTACTCCAGGAATACCTAGGTGTAACTCTAGTTACCGAATTTATAACCACCATACTCATCTTTAGCCTTGCTTGGTACAACAACTCCACGAATACCTAGATGTAACTATAGTTAGCTAAAGATGAGTATGGTGGTTA
>NW_013819411.1:0-466 GCF_000517525.1 Limulus polyphemus
CATTCCTGAAGCTACATGATAAAGCACCACCTCTGAAGCTACATGATAAAGCACCATCTCTGAAGCTACATGATAAAGCACCATCTCTGAAGTAACATGGTAACTCATCATTCCTGTAGCATCATGATAACACACCATCCATAAAGCATCATGATAACACACCATCCATAAAGCATCATGATAACACACATCATCCACGAAACAAATGGGTACGACGAATATTTATGCAAATGATGGAACAACACGACTTGCTATATTTATTACAATCATTCTCTTTTCAGTGGTTGGAGTGCGATAAGAACAAACTTTTCTCTTTGTTCCTTATGTTTATTAATTGTTTGTGCTGAAGAAACAAAAATACGGAATGAATCTTCAAAACACATAACACGAGTGACACTTTGCAGTGTGTTATACTTTAAAACACATAACATGAGTGACACGTTGCAGCTGTGTTATACTTAAACAC
>NW_013819412.1:0-465 GCF_000517525.1 Limulus polyphemus
GTCACGCACTGCTTTCACCTTATCAGGATCAGTTTGCACACCATTCTCACTTACAATGTGGCCTAAGTAAAGCACCTCTTTCTGGAACAAATGACATTTCTTGGGGTGGAGTTTGAGGTTTGCTGCTTTCAAACGCTTGAATACTTCCTCCAGCCGGGGCATTTCCTTATCAAAATTTGTTGCAAATACAATGACATCGTCCAGATACACTAGGGCTATCCTCCATTGTAGGCCTTCCAATACTCGTTCCATCAGCCTCTCAAATGTTGCTGAAGCATTATTGAGCCCGAATGGTATCACTCGGTATTGCCAGAGATCTTGGCCATAACTAAATGTTGTCTTGGGTCTATCTGCTTCAGCCATTTTTACTTGATGGAAACCTGACTTTAAGTCCAGAGTTGAAAACCACCTGGCTCCATTTAGGGCATCAAGAGTATCATCAATTCTTGGTAGTGGGTATGAGTC